>NW_010396060.1:16706-18132 GCF_000710305.1 Buceros rhinoceros silvestris
TCCCCCTTGTGCGGCCCCTGCCGCTGTGTTTGCTCTCCCTCCAGCAGCAGATGATGCTTAAGACAGCATGGCCTGAGGGTACAGGGTATACCCCCTATACCCAACAACCCTTTGGCTAATTTTTTAAGTATTTTCACTTTTTCCCTGTATTCCTGTCATGTAAATGAGCCCAAGCATCAGCCACCCTTCCTGGCTGAGCAGAGGCAGGGATCACAGGATATAATACCCTGTTTGTAGGAAATAAACCTCTCTATTAGAAAATTGAACTGCTGCTCTTCTCCAACACCACTCTGCCTCACAGCCTTTGTGCTGTTTGTTGGCTTCAGAAGGGGGAGCAGATCTCCCCAGGGGAATGGCTGCTGAGTTAACGGCACATCTGTACGTACTTCACTCAACAGGGAGATTCACGCTGCTGCTGGCAGAAGGAGTCCCCTCCCAGTGCTAAAGCTGTCTGCCACGCCAGGGTGCTGCTCGTGGGGAGCCGCAGGGGTGTTTGCCCACATCCTCAGGCCGAGGTGGGCTGAGATAGATGGCAAGTCCTCCAAGAGGCAAGGGGAAGCCTGGACTGCCGCAAGCGTGGAGCCAGAGCCCGGGGTAAGGCTGTGCCTTACGGAGCATCTGGCTGACAAAAACATCAGGCACGTGTTGAAGAAACTCATTATTTTTTATGTCTGTGGCAAATACAGTCACGTCCCCTTCGTTCCAGGGCTTCCCTCTCTGTTACAAAGCTGGGAAGCCAAAGCTGAGCGGCAAAACTGAGGGAGGAGAAAAAAAGCTGTGGGGGAGAGCACTGTGGGCACAACAGATTAATTTAATCATGTTTGGGAAACTTCGCTTGGAGTGTTGACGTAGGTTACCCATAAAACAAGTTTTCCATTTTTGTTGGAGTGGTTTTTTGCCTGGATCACAAAGGCACCTGCTTATTAATTTAGCCTGATTGCTGATCGCAGCAGTCAGCAATCACAGCAGCGCACGGTTCCTAGATGCTATCGGGAGGCCCGAGCAGGAGGGAAGGGAGCAGACGGAGCAGCTCGGGTGGCTGATGCTGCTGCAGACCCCTGGCTGCATCCCCGAGGTCTGAGCCCCGAGGCGAGATGTGAGCCAGGAAAACCAAACGGGTCAAACTCTGCAGAGCGCTCACCAGGCACCTTGCTGACCCTGATCTGGGAGAAGTTTCGGCAATACGGGGCAATAATTTTGGAAGCAGTCTTTGGGAACTGTATTCTGAGCACCACCCAGAAAGTCAGTGCTGGGCAACCTCTTGTCTCTGCTGCCACATTATAAAATCACAGAATCACAGAATCACCTGGTTGGCAGAGACCTTCAAGATCATCAAGTCCAACCGTTCTCCCTGCACTGCCAGGGGCCCTAAACCATGTCCCTCAGCAGCACCTCCACACATCTGTTAAACCCCTCCAGGGATGCG
>NW_010396060.1:18422-25517 GCF_000710305.1 Buceros rhinoceros silvestris
CTCCCTGCCCAGCCTGTTCCAAGGCTTCACAACCCTCTTTGTAAACAAGTGTTTGCTGATACCTAACCTAGATCGACCCTGACCCAACTTAGGTGCAAGAGCCAGTGAATTAACTGTCCTGCTGACCACCGCGCTGAGAGGGCTGTGGAGCAGGAGGTGGGTGGCCATGGTTGTGCTGCACGGGGGGATGTGCCGTGTGGTAGGGACAGTGGACTAGGGAGTCTTGCTAGAAAATGTACTGCCAGCTACTGCCTGACACCCCAGGGCCATCTCCCTCCCTTCCCATCTCTCTGCTGTTCTGCCCAACCCAACGCTTGGCGTTGTAAGGTTCAAGGGGTTTGTGGGCATCGATGTTTGTGCATAGCCCGTGTCTTCAGCTGGCGGCTGCAGGTGATGTACTAGGGAACCTCAGTCCTTCTGAAGCTGGATCCTCCAGACCAGCAAACAGGCTTTTACACCATGTCAGTGTCAGCCTCATCCCCTATGTTTAGCAAGGATTGTGCCTCTCCTGGAATGCTAAGCAGCATCCGAGCGTGTGGGACTGAATAATGACGTGACTTTGCGGCCAGAGTGTTTCTGAAAGGCATCGGCAGCAGAAAGCAGAGGGATCAAGGTCAAAGCAGCGGCACTCCCGAGGACATCGTTGCCAACGCACAAACTGACACCGGGAGGGGACAACCC
The DNA here is from genome assembly GCF_000710305.1 of Buceros rhinoceros silvestris. Classification (NCBI taxonomy): domain Eukaryota; kingdom Metazoa; phylum Chordata; class Aves; order Bucerotiformes; family Bucerotidae; genus Buceros; species Buceros rhinoceros. The sequence goes on from NW_010396060.1 coordinate 19,104, forward strand.
GGAACACAAAGTGCCAGTCCAGAGGGAACGAGGAGGTGAGGACACAACACCGGGCTGTTTCACAGCAGGATGCTCCGGGCTTCAGCAGGGAAGTTGTGCTGAACCACACCGCGGGGTTGAGTCTGCCCAGGCTCTGCACCGGATGGTGCTGGGGTGGGAGAGGTCCCAATCCTCAGCTTCGTCACGGTGTAAACCCCAAGAGCGGGGCAGCCCTGCTGCAAGGCAGCGACCTGGCGTGGGGGGGGCTCACAGCAGCGACAGCAGCTTGTCCAGCTGCCCTGTGGGGGCCTTTGGCAGGTGTTGATCTTCCAACGGGGACCAGAGTTTGTTTCTGAAACATAAATGAGTTAAAGATAGAAGGTCTGCCATTGGAGGCCTCCCTAATGTCTGTGTGAATAGGAGTTTCAGCAGCTTCTGGGGAGAAAACAGACCAAACCGAGCAGAGAATGGGGCTTATTGTGTCCGGAGCGGCCAGAGTGACCAAAGATGTCTGAGAGACAAAGTGACTAACAGAGACCTGCTGTGCAATTAGTCCCTTGACCTCTGTGGTTTGGCAAGGGATGCTGGGAAAGGAGCTGCGGATCACAAGGCCCCAAGGAAGGTTTCCTTGACAACACTTACTGAAGAAAAATGAGATTTCATGAATGCAGCGGGTATTAGCACGTGAGATGCTGACTTTGAAGAGACAAGGATGTGGCACCCAGCAGCACGAGCCCCTCGGTTAGGGGGACGTGAAGTAGTGGCTCAGTGAGCTGCTTCTTCAGATAAACTTAATTAAACAGCTATTACAACCATTAATATTTATTTAGAAGTGCAGCCACTGTGGTAAAAGCGGAGTTACTGTTCCGTAATTACCCACAAAACCTTCTCCACCTCGGGTACGCGCTGGCACCGAAGGGCAGTCTCTGCTCAGCACTGATGGTTTCACGACGCTGCAGCTTGGGTGTAGGAGCCTTTCGATCTCACATTGCTTCACCTTTTACAAACACACAGCAGCTGTATAGGAAAACTATGTATAATAATATAAAATAACATCATAATACCAATACTGAAAAAATAAATAATTATAAGCAGAGCAGACTGGTGTTTAGCATTGCCAAACGTGAACTGTATGGAAGAACCAAAAATAAAGAAGTTTTTGTTAAAAGCCTGAATGGGTATATTTTTTAAATTATACATTTGGGACTTTTTAACGTCTTCCTGCTGTTTCAGCTAGCTGGACTTTAATTTTCACCCTTACCTGGTATCTCACAGGGATAGCAGCACTGTGACTTTGTCCTGAGCTCAAGCCATCAACCACAGCAATGCCAAAATACCTCAGGAAATCGATGCAAGTTTTTCTTCCAGAAAAGACCCGTGACCTTTCCAAGTGAAAGTCTTGGCCACCCCGATGGCATTTGCTCAGTAGACAAACAAAGAGCATCTCCACGAAACGCAAACCCTGTTGGCAGGAAATCAAACGTCTAATCAATGCGTCGGGCATCAGCAGCCCTGAGCGTCGCCGGAGCGCGGGGCTGGCGCAGGGCTGCGGCTCAGGCTCTTTCCCAGTTCAGCCTGGAGAGAAAGTGAATACAGAGGGGTTGAGTTGTGGATTTTGTCGGTGTTGAAGTTGTAGCCTCGTACGCAGGGGTGCGAGGCAGCTGTGTGCACCCTCGAACAAGGGTGGTGCAGGAGCGGGAGCAGCCTGAGTGTCCTTACAGCAGGGAAAGATGGGGAGTAGCAAAAGAGTTTTTTCTAGTTGCTTTTTTATAGGTCAAATGGAAAACTGTCTGAGTTTCTGGTCTTCTGCTCAGGACTGTCTCCCTTATGGCTGGCCCATAGCGGCGGGATCAGCCTTTCCCATTTGCTCCATTTATCGCGTGCTCATAAATTTTGTTCTAACATTTAATTTTAAAAAGAAATGTCTTACTGCAGCTGAAAGTGGCAAGTGGGAAAGCAGGTTTGCTCTCAGGCAGAGACACACGTGGACATGTGGGTAGGCAGGGCATGCCCTTGTGTGCCTGTACCTCTCACTGGCCTTCCTGAGCATCTCCCTGCATCTGTACGGATTGTGTCAACATCTTGAAAGTGATATTTGTTGTTTTGTGTCCAGTTGATTTCATTGACAGACACAGGTCCAAACCAAACACGATTAAAAGCTTAATAAAGTAAGAAGAGCAAATCTTTGATACCGTGGTGGGATAGCGGGCTATAACCAGGGGCTTAAAAACTCCAGATAACTGATTGATCATCACATCCCTTCTTCCCTAGCAGTGCGGAGGAACAGGGGGAGCAGGCTGAACTCGCTGGCTTATCAGAGTGCCAGGAGCATCAGAAGACAAAGATGATGGTTAGAAAAGATTTGAGGGATCAGGGTTTAAACAGGAACCCCCCCAGCCCATGTTGAATGAGCTCAGAGTGTCCTGCTGGCATCGACACCTGCTGGTGACATTGTCCTGCCAGAGCCACCGCAGCAAATACAACGGGGATGGTCTGAACCCCCCAACAACAAGCCGTTCCACATTTTGAGATGTTTTCTAAGACTGTTTTCCTGTTCTGCCGTGGGCCCTGTCAGGCAGCGCTCCCCTCCAGCTCGGGTACAGCTTCCCTCTCTGGGGGAGTTTTAATGGCGTGAAGACCTTGAGCGTGTCCCGTGGCACTGGCTCGCAACGCCTGTCTTTGCTTGTGGTGTGTGAGCTCGGTGATAGAACATCTTTGCTGCTTTTCTTATCTTTCCTGGAGGCACAGCTGAGCGATGGCCCAGCTGAGAGCTTTGCCTGGTTTTGTTTGCCTGGCTAACAATTGCTCCGCATGGTTATTTGCTGTTCCAGTTTCACGCAGATCAGCAGAAATGAGGTTTATTGCAGGAGGGAAAAGTCTGCCTCAACTCTTCTGGTTTTAGTACCGCAACAAATTGTTTAATTTAAAGAATGAGAGGTAAAAATGTTCTGTGGGGTAGAGAAGCAAAAGGAGCAGAAGGAATCCTGTTTTCAACAAGAACAGTCATAAAGAAGAAGAATTTGTCCTCCCTGTTAGAAAGGTCCTGTCAGCTTTGAATGGGTTGAAACCTGTGCCACAGTCTGTGAAATTTCTCTTTACAACCAATATCTCAGGAATATAATAGCCTTTCTCAGTAGAATAGTGTGAATCATCGTAAAGAACGCTGCAGCAAGGATATTGCTCTGCGGAAACTTGGCAGCAGCAGAGAAAGAGGATGGCATTTCCCCTGCTCAGCCAGAGGGATCCAAGAGAGGATGAGGACGAGGGTGCAGATTTGTCAGTACCCACAGGCAGGGGCCAACCCTCACCCTGCCCTTGCGGAGCCAGCCTGAGGGAACCCGGACTGACGGGTACCTCACGTCCCAACCTCACATCAAGGCCAGCTTAGCACAAACACCAGCCCTGTTTTCCTGCAAATCTCAGCAGCATTTAGTGGGTAAGCTTTGCACACAGGCCTGTAGTGTAAGGAGTGGAATGGTGGTTTATCTACTTGTTTTTAGCAAATAATTACGCTGGCTCCTGGGGGAGCGGGGACAAGCCCGGGGTAACTGCAGGCTGCGTTTCCCATGGCTGGTTGGGAGCACAGACCCACTACCTGCGTGTCAGCGATACAGCGTCAGCATTTCAGCAGCAGCGTTTGCGTGTGCCATCCACACACATCTTACAGAAAATGGCTTTTATTTTTATAAGTGAGGAAACAGCTTGTCTGAGCTCACACATCACACGAAGCCGAACCAGCGGACTCCCTCCGCTGAACCAGCAGACAGGCACAGCGTCACGCCTGCAGCTCCCAGGGACCCGAAACCAGAAAACAAAGCAGAGAAAGTGGCAAAGGAATGTAAATGAGGGCAGAAACATCCTGGAGACAAGGGTAATCACAGTAAGGAGGAAGGACCTGTGACATGAAGCTAACTTCTGGGGTCATGGGGGAAAACCCGGCGTGGCCAGGAGCTGGAGCCTGCTCTCAAGCTGAGTCCCAGGCTGCAGGCAGTGTAGAGTGGCAGGTTGGTCTCCAGGATGGTCGGGTACCCGTTGCTTCACAGACCAACGTCTTCCCTAGTCCAAACAAGCCAGGAGGCTGCGGCAGAGCGAGCTTTCTCCTCTTTATGCAACCCTGATGGCAAATGTTCATTTGTGAGAAGAAAACACTTCTCCAGACATGGATGCCCTGATTCTGGAGTGGGAAAACTTCTGGCAGAAGGTCCTTATCCCCCTGTTCAGGGCCTGAGGGCAAGTGGTGAAGCTGAGCAGGGTGTTATCTCTGCAGAACACACCCCCATTGTGTCCCCTCGGCTGCGGCACATCCTCCCGCGCTAATGGAACACACAAAGCCAATTAAATGCCTGATTGGATGAAGTGGTCACAGTCAAGTGACCCATCGCCAGCCAGTCACGATTCAAAATTTCCAAATATCATTAAGGTATGTGCGATAATCCCCCCTGAAAAGATTAAGCCATTTAACCTATTTCTGCTGTTTCCGATGAGATACAGAAAATGTGCAGCGCTGGGTGCGGGAGCAGGCTGAGAGCTGGGGTGAGTCCCAGAGCCCCGCGCGTGGCCGTGCAGCACATCTCACATCACCTCGCAGGCGCTTCAGATGGATCACAACAGGGCAGCGTGTGTGGCTTCAAGGGGAAGAGTCACTATTTTGCAGAGGAGACAGATCTGGGGGCTGCCTCCCTTCCCTCACCCTCTCTCTGCCCCCCTCTGCCAGCAAAGAGGTGTCAGAGGGGGAAAGCTGCCACCACCGCCGCCCCGACTGATCTCCCTTAGCCAGGGCTGCTGCACATATCTTTGAAATACAGATTGTTGTTGAATTTCCAAGGTAGTGCTGAGAACTGCAACACCTTCCTAGCCCGAGAGAGGTGTGAAGGTAATTTCCCCCCTGACCCAGGAAGAAGGAGGAATAATGGTGATTTAATAGATGCTGCTTCCCTCATCGTGTGGCTTGGCTGGGCCCTGCAACCACGCACATCCTTAAATGCTTTAAGCCATTACAGAAGCTCCAGTGCTTGGTCCCCAGCTGCCGTTTAAAAGCCAAGTCAGGAAAAGATGTCAGCGGACTAGGATCACCCCTGGTTAACGTCTGATTAGTAGTAAAATTGATATTGACTATCGATGGTAAATTGATTACAATTGATTTAGGTGAAAATAAAATTGAAATGTCGTGACGCAGTGAACTACTATGAGAATTAAAGAGGCTTTGAAACCTTTCTGTGACAGAGAACTCTCCGGCTGTGCCTTTGCACTAGCAAAGCCGCTGGTCGGTGGGGGAGGCTGGTTGCGCTGCAATAGCAAAGAGGAGCGAAGAGGAGATGTCTCTGCAGGGCTGGGCACTGGGGAGAAACCTGCAGAAATGGTTTTCCCTGCTCCACTCCCCGTTTCTCCTGCAGCCGTGGTGTTTAAGGGCTGTGGGGACGTACTCGTGTGTTTACCGTGCTCATACAGCTGCAGGTGTAACCCAGCCGTCCGGATTGGGGGACTGCTTGGTGGTGGCTACCGATGAAAAGCACGTCTTTATGCTGATATGATTGGAAAATCGGGCCCAGTGCTTCCACAGTAATGGAGTTTTATTTCTAGAACATCGTACTAGCCTTGAACCATGTTATTAGTGCTGGAGAGGAACACAGCCTGTTCTCCTGGAAAACCGATGTGTTTGCAGAATTCCTTTGCTGGGTGGCAGCATTTTCTCTGGGGTTAAGGTGGAGGAGAGAGTTTCCTCCTTTCTCTCACTTTGATGGATGTGTGGTGGAGAGCAGAAACATGAGACATGTCAGGAATGACTGAGTGATGCTCAAGGCTCTGACAAATGAGCTCCTGAAGGTCTTGCTGCAGCCAGTTAAGATGTTACTGCCCCGGTGCTCACCTCTGCCAGGGCCACCTGCCCCTTGCAAAGCGCGTGGAACAGAGGACGTGCTCCCACCTAAACCCTGGAGCTCACTGGTCTGCGTTAGCTTAGCCATGGGAGGAGATGGGAGGAGTGCAAAGTGGAAGGAGGGGCAGGAAGACACACGTTGTGTCCTACTGACCTGGTGCACAGGCAGTAAATTGCTTCGGGAAGGGAGTAACATCTTCCGCTGCTGCAGCGGTTTGCTCAGGGAGCACGTCACGACCTCGGCAATAAACATCAGGAGCCCAGAATCTATAACGCTCCTTTTCCTTCTCCCTTCCAGCTTGCTGCATTAGAGAGGCAAGTGTTCGATTTCCTGGGCTACCAGTGGGCCCCTATCCTAGCCAACTTCCTCCACATCATCATCGTCATCCTCGGCCTGTTCGGCACTATTCAGTACCGGCCCCGCTACATCGTGGTGGTAAGTAACACCTGTCGCATTTGGAGCCTTTCGCAGCCTGTGCTCTGGTGGGACACGGCGAGCGATGAGGAGCTGAGGAAAGCCCTTGGGAAATCAGGCGTGAGTGCTGGAAACAATTTCAGCA
>NW_010396060.1:25693-26735 GCF_000710305.1 Buceros rhinoceros silvestris
ACACTGTTCAGCGGGCTGCACTTTCTCTGTGCTTCTGCCAGACTTGGAGGACTTCAGATAATTATTCCTGGTACCAAAGTAACACCAAGACACTGCACAGCAGAGGGGGAGGTGCTGGACAAGGGCATGGCAGAAGCTCCTCCAGTGCCTCCAAACTTCTGCCTCTGCCCCTCTAATCAGGGAAAGGACCATCTGCATATGGGAAACAGAGGAAGAGAAAACGCTGGCAGTGCTGACTTGAGGCATTTAACGGCCCCCAGCTGCATCTCTTTGCTATATAAACTACTTCCAGTGACTTCCTAATGTTTATTTCTTCTTTCTCTCCTCCCACTCCCTTCCAGTATGCCATCTGGACTGCAGTTTGGGTCACCTGGAACATCTTCATCATCTGCTTTTACTTAGAAGTGGGTGGGCTCTCAAAGGTGAGTGGGGACTCCATAGGTGAGTGCTCAGGCTTTGCATCAAAGGGCTTGGAGCTTAGCTGGGGGATAAGGGAAGGGCTGGCTGAGGTGGGGGGTAGGGGCTGCCTGGGAGCAGGTCCTGCCCCCTTGCCTATGGGGGGTGCTGCCACCTTACTGGGGGTGGAGGAGTATGGCTTGTGTGATGCAAAATAGGAGCTGATACTGATTTCTGGAGCCCTTTGCTGGTTGGTGCAGGTGGTGGCTGGAATAAAAACTGCCCTCATAGCAGGGAGGGGATCTTTGCTTTAGAAAGGTCAGCTTTTGAGGGCGAGCCTGGCAGTGGAGCTGTCCTGAGGGGAAGTGGGGCTCGAGCGCTAATACCCAGCCATGATGGGCAGGAGGCCAAGGAAGGCTGTGAGCTAACTAGATTACAGCTGATCCTCTCCTGATCTGCTAACACCTTGGGAAGGTGTGCGAGGTGGAGGGGAAGGGCCTCATGTAGCATTGAGCATGCTCTCTCTGCCAGCCTCTCCCAGGGAGGGCTGCAGCAGGGACTCGGTCTGCCTGGGCTGACGGGGACCGAGGACTTTGCAGTGACCCCATACCTGTCCAGCTCATCCTACTTCTTTGCCTCCCAGTCC
>NW_010396060.1:26834-27617 GCF_000710305.1 Buceros rhinoceros silvestris
AGCCCCAGGGCCCTCCAGCAGCAGGGTTAGGTACTTGATTGCTGCCACACCAGCCCAAATATTTCCCATTGTGCCTTTTGGGAGAGGCTTTTCTCTCTGCTGAACAGAGAGAGAACAAACCGGAGGGATGCTGGGTGCAGCCTTGGAGGTGATGCAGCTTCCCTGCCTTAATTCTTCCTGCTTAAATACAGTGGTAGTTACTCCTGCCTATTAGCCAGGGTGTGTGAGTTAGTACATAAATCTCTCTGCAGACTAGATAAGTTACGTATTGCTGCCTGCTTCACGAGGGAAGGGTCAGAAATAATAAAAATGGGCGGCAGGCTCCAAATTAAGGCTGGGCTGTATCAACGAATTACGAAGTGTTGCTGCAGCTTAGCAGGCTTGGAGTGATTACAGGATACAGGTTCGCTTTGGAGCACTCTACATCTGACCTAAGTTTCCAGGTCATACATCTAAGTTATGGTCATAATTGGAACTGCACTACTTTATTTATTGTCAGGCCTACAGCAAGTTATGAGCGACAGCATAAATCCTTTGCAGATAAGAAAAAGTAACTTCCTAATTCCTCAGTTAATCTCTATTTCCTCTCTCAATTATCCACAGAAACTTTGAGAGAGTTCTTGCCCAAAACAGTGATTACTCATGGTCTGAAAGCTCAGCCTGAGATGATCTCGGTGCTGGCTGTGGCCAACTAAAAAAGGATTTTATGCCTCTATTTTAATGCTCCCTTCTGTGGAGGAAATAGTGGCTTTTTAAAATGCTCTACGAGGGTCTCTGCCCACC
>NW_010396060.1:27656-54251 GCF_000710305.1 Buceros rhinoceros silvestris
TCTTAATAAACTGCTCTAGGAGCGTCTCTGACAGCCAGTGTTTGCTCCAGCCAGCTGGCTGCTGGGTTTGCTGCTCCCAACCTGCCCTGGCACGCACTGGGTTGCCGTTCTGCAATTCAAGCAGCTCGGCAAACTCTGCTTCCTCCACTACAGAGGGGCTTCAGCGCATAACCTTGCTGTGTGCTTGTCATTCGGGTCTGTGTAACGCAAACCAAACCCTCAGTTCCACGTGAGCTTGATGCAGGAAGGACGGTTTCTGTCGGAAGGTCGGTGTGCTGCTTTGCAGGCTGGACACGGGAGCGGTGTTGCTCTCCTGCTGCATCTCGAGAAACCTGATCCAAAGCCAGCCGACATCTGCTGAGTCTTATTGATCTGTCTTGGATCAGACTCCAGAAGGACACACGGGCTTGGATGAGCAAGTGTTGGACGGGCTCTGGGAGGGGCAGGGCAGGGGCAGCCAGAGGGTTTTGGCAGCAGGTACCTCAGGAGCCTTGGGAGGAAGCTGTCCTTCAGTTCCTAGTAAGTCAAAGCTTGTAAATGCAAATATCAGAAGAGCTGTGGTGGAGCAAGGCTGATGGAGCAGGTCTCACTTCTGATTTCCCAGTGGTGAGGGAATACGGGACATGAGCGGAGGGGAGCACGGACACTGTTCTTGTGCCCTTGCTTTGGGTGTCTGGCTGATGTGAAGACAGAAACGTGGGCACCACGCTGTGGGGTCTGTGAGGTAAGGTCCCGTGTCAGCCCATAAGCACTTGGCAAAGGGGCCAAGAGATTCTCTCTTGGTTACAAACTCTGCCAGCAGTGGGACAGCGTGTCGGTAGAATCAGTGGGGCGGTAGGTGCACGGCTGTGGAACGGCAAGGCGGGGGCTGGCAGTTGGCTTTCCTTTAGGAAGCAGTTGCTTCTCCACTTTCCTTCGCTGAGTTATCTACCCACCACTTCTCCCTCTTTCCTTCCTCCTGTCTTTCACAGCTTTTCCTGAAGTGCTGCTTTATCCTCCAGGTTCCTCCAGCAGTGCTTGCTCTCTCCTGGCCAGGAAAACCCTGAGAACATCTGTTCTGGTCAGCTCTGCTCAGGGTAGTTACAACTACTCACTCGTCTACCTCCTAACCACTAGTTATAACTATACCAAGTTATTTTTATTGAAAAGGAAAATGCTCTGCCCTGCTCTGTGACTCTATTCTCTACTCCTTGGAAGAGCTCAGCTGGCCTGATTTCTATATTTCCATCCTGTAATTTTTTAATCTTGTAATCTCTTCTTTGTAGGAGTGTGAAATATGGCCCAGGAGAACTTCATTTAGTGGCCAGTCACAAATGGACCAGCGTGTCTGAGAAAGCCCCTCCCTTGTTGCTCCACGGGCTTCCCCGGGCGAGTAGCCTGGGCCAGCTTTCCTCCGAGTGCTTTGCCAGTGAGCAAGAGCTGCGGCACTCTGGATTTGAGGGGCTGCTTCTCACTGGCAGCGAGATGACGATGTGCCTCCGAGCGCCTTTTGGCAGCGTTGCTTGGCTGGCTTGTTCGGCTCGTACTTCTGAGCACACTTGCAGCATCTGGGGGAAATGCAGCCACTTCTGCGAGGGCTGTGCCGCTGCTCTGGGGTGGGGCTCAGCCCCATTGCCAGATTGCTGTTCCTCCTCCTCTGGTCTGTTCCGGTTCCATCTCCCTCTTTTCGTCCGTCTGGCCGTTTGGTGAGGTGAGCTGGTGGGAGCTATCTCTGAAGTTGCAAAGCTGTGCTTGAAACAACATGTTAAGCTTCTTCCTGTTTACTCGAGAGTGAAACCCCATCCCTCCAGCAGCCCCCCAGTCTGAGTTAATTATTAAAACCCTGCTGTAAGACATCTGAGCATCTGTCTGTCCAGCTGCCATGCTGAGAGACTCTTCGTCATGTACTTGAGAAGAGTTCGGAGGGCTTTGAGGAATCAGTGTTGTGTATTTCAATCTATTCCTTTGTCTTTTCCCTGCTGGAATTATTCAACTTGGAACAGTGACATTTTCTGCTTACACTTCCTTTATATTTTCTCTTGTCGGCCCCGTGCTTTGATCTGACTCCAGAGCCGTGGTGGTGGTCTAAATCTCCTCGTGAAATGGAAGCAGCCCTCATTAGCCAAATGGGAGGTTATTTGTATTCCAGAGAATCTGGACAGTATCTCGGGATTGCTTTGCACCTGGAGAAAATACCGTAAGGAGGATGGGTAAATGCACATGTAATTACAACTGTCCCCCAGCACCATCTAAATTTAGAAGCTGGAAGCCTGGGATTTGGCTTTAAACGCTGCAGCATTGTCCACCAGCCTGCTGAGAGCCCGGGGAAGTGCTGCTCTGTTGTTGCAGGTGATACAGCTGTTCAGCACACATGACAAAAACATGAGCAGTCCTGTTTTGATAAGAAATGTTTCCAACCGGAAGGATTTAAAATGGTTCTGTCAGGCACTGAGGGCTCTCATACAGGGTTTGGTTTGTTTCCAGAGCCATTACAGCCTGATAATTAAGGAAATTTGGGGGGGAGGCTGTTTGGAAGGCTGTTAACAGCACGAAATAAACCCATCTCTGATAGTGCCCCTTAGAAAATAATTTCAGAACAGCTTTCAGCAAACTATTTTAGCAAAGGAACACAGCTGGCTCTGTGGGTGTCAGGGGTAGGTGTGAGTTTCCCCATGGGACGCAGTGGAGTGAGGCTGGGACTGGAAAATAGGCTGTAAAATGTAGGTACTACAGTTTCAGTGCTGTTATCTTCCTTCTCACACTGATGGCAAATGGATGGCAACCAGGTGCTACAACAGTTCAGAGCAATATGTGATTTTTTTTTTTTTTTTTGGCTGGCCTTCAACATGCTCCCGAGAAGGAGCTCGTATCGCTCTTTGCTCCTATTTGTCTCCAGGCTGAAGGTTAAAGAGGCAGCGATAGCCCGTCAGATGGCAGCCTGTGGAGAACCAGGGGGAGCGCAGTTACCCACAGATCACTCTCTCCTTTCAGTGGGGTTTGCTTATGTCTGGGACTGATTAACATCTTCCAGCCCACATACTGCATCGGGGAGGATTTCCCTGTGTTTCAACCCTGGTCGTACACATATGTCAGAAAAATTTGTTTTTTTTTTTTTTTTTTTTTGGCTGGCCTTCAACATGCTCCCGAGAAGGAGCTCGTATCGCTCTTTGCTCCTATTTGTCTCCAGGCTGAAGGTTAAAGAGGCAGCGATAGCCCGTCAGATGGCAGCCTGTGGAGAACCAGGGGGAGCGCAGTTACCCACAGATCACTCTCTCCTTTCAGTGGGGTTTGCTTATGTCTGGGACTGATTAACATCTTCCAGCCCACATACTGCATCGGGGAGGATTTCCCTGTGTTTTGACTTCAGGTGCATTGCAGAAAGGTTTGGGGAACCAGCTGTTCCCTGAACTTTCTTGCAACTGCTTCTTTTCTCCTGGTTCTTAGGGTGCTGTTCCTGTTTATCTAGTTTCACTTCTCTCCAACCATCTCCTTGCAAATGAGGCTGGCAAACCACAGGAGACACCCTGGGATTGTTTTCCCAGTCTCCCAGCCAGCACTGAGCAACCGAAGGTCAGTTAAGTGACCTTCTTGAATGCTCCTTTAGCGTGCCCCATCACTGCAGGTACATCTGAGGACATCCAGGCAGGCACACAAGCGAAGGAACAGCATTCTCTGAGGTTGAGTCCCTTTCGTTCCTGCTGCCCTCGTGCTCCACAGCACTCTGGACTGATGCTTGTTCAGAAGGGTGTCTGTGAACATGAGGGTACCCACAACACCAGTGTGCAATCGGAGTTCATTTTACATCAGTGAGAAGGCCAGCTCATGTGAGTTGTTGTGGTGCTTTTAGAATCCAAATGTGCTCAGTTTTTCCGATCTGTTCTTAACTGAAGTATAATTAATTTCTTTTCCCTGCACAGAGCTGGAGCGTGATTGTAGGCAAAAAGCAGTGAGTGCTGGTTAGAACCTAGTGCTCCTCCACCTGCCCACCTCCAGCACAGCACCTGCTCTGCTTTCTCAGCCTTAGTTCACAAGCAACTTCAGCTTCTGCAGCACAGTGAAGCCAGAGGCACTTCTCTAAGGCCTGGGATTCAGGAAGGGAAGCAGCCTGTTTCTTCACTTACACGTAGATGCCTCTGGAAGGAGCAGGGAAGGCACTGAGGGGCTTTTTGCAGAGGGTTTGGGAAGGCACCAGCTGTGCGCTGGGAGCGGGAGGCCCTGGGGATGGAGGTTAAGAGCAGATCCAGTTGTGCCCCGTAGAACAGTTTTGGTGCTAACTGGGGAAAGCCCCAGGCAAAGAAACAGGAATTGAGTCTTTCTTTTTTTTTTTTTGAGAAAGATTATTCCTTCCTTTGCCAACCAAAGTGGCGAGTGGCTTGTGAGAGGAAGAGGAGCACAGCAGCTTGGAGGGCTGGCTGCGTCCGGGAGGAAAAGCTTTTGCTGGGGAGGATCCATGTGTCTCAGAACATGCAAACCTGGGAGAGAAAGAACAGGCTTTGCGGAGAAGTCGTGCTTTGGTGGCCGGGTGGGTGGGCTGTCTGTGGACTGCTGAGGAGCAGCGCCCAGCAGAGGGAGCAGCCAAAGCTCGCCTGCCAAAACTGTGAGAAGCTGGAAGAGAAATCTATCTCTGAGAACCGCAGCTAGCTCAGTACCTTGCCCTGTGTGCTTTAGCCTGAGCTGTCAACCTAACAATCATTCCCTACAGCCTTTAAAATGCAGCCAGCTCCCTTTGAACTCCCAGCTGTTAATAGAGTTTTCCCTATTGTTTTGGCTCTTCAGGCTGCTCTTGCACTAGTGCCATGCTTCATCTCCATGCCCTCCTCCATCTACCGCAAAACATGTCCCATCTGCTGTGGCGGTTGTGTCAGGAGTTTGGCAGCTGCCGCCTCTCTTAATTGTCCACATTTCTTAACATGTGCTTCCTGCAGCATATTGTGGTAACGGCTCTGCAAACCGTTTGTGAGTATCTGTGGAGGAGCAGCGATACCTGCACAACGTGCACAGCAGAGTGCTTGGTTTCTACTCACAGGTTATCTGGCTGTCATTCACATTTTCTGCTCTTGTAACTTGAATTTGCCCCTGGATACGAAGACATCTATCTCTGCAGGACTACCTGGCTCGGCTCCCTGTGCTGGCAGCTGAGCCAAGTTCTCTCTCTGGAGGGTAATTCAGAGCAGGAGCCTGGATTAGCTGCTCTGAATCTCTTGTTGCCTCTCGACTCTATAGGGAGCTTGAGGCAAAGGAGCTGCCACATGAGCTTCCCCTGTTAGGAAGTGTGAATACTCCAAGCTCTGCTGGCTGCTCTTCTGGGAGCCGCTTCTTTCCTACAGCAATGTGAAGTAGTGTTTGGAGAGGTGCTAAAACTTAGTAATGGTTTGGGGGGGTGTGCATATCCAGGACCTGTTTCTACCCTGTAGAGACACATACAATCTCTGCCTGATTCATTTTATAATCTATCCCTCAGAAGAAAATTTCCAGCCCCCTTGTCCTGTTTGGGGTCAAAAGGGGTTGTTGATTCTGTGTTAGAGTGACCTGAGGGTGCTGCTGGGGCACCTAGCCCCCAGAACTCCTCTGAGGTGATGCGGCTGATCTATCCAACAAGTTCAGAGTTTGTCTTCTCCCATTTGCAGGGAGGGCTTCACCACGTCCTGTAAGCTCAAAATCCCAAAGCGCTCCTGGGTACTCCGGCGAGTACCTCTCTTTTGTGGAGTGTGAGGGAAGTGGGGTCATTTTTGAAGGAGCACCTGACTACATCCCAAACTGCTGCTCCTTGTGTGGCATTTCACTGTGGGACCCCCGCAAAGGCATGGTTTAATTTACTGAACTAGCAAAGATGAGAAAAGCAAAGCAAAAAGACTCTCTCGGGGTGGAGGTGACAAGGATTGCTGGGGAAGTGTTTGCAGGAAGCCACAGTCATCACCCTGAGGTCAGCTGGGCTGAGAACTCTGACCTGAGGCTGACAGTGTGTCAGGTCCACAGAAGACAGAGAAGCACCATGTGTGAAGAGTGTGGAAGGAAATCGGACAGAAATGGCAAGGGAACTTGGTCCGTGGGTTAAAGCAAGGAACAGAGGAAGATCTGTTGGGATTTGAAACCCAGTTTAGGGTTATGGAGTTCATATTTCTCAGTCACCTGCGTTGATTCCCATGCTGGGAAGAGCATACCCATAACACACGATCCTGACAGGATGCTTAGCACTGCCTTGTTTGCCTTTTTCTTCCCGATTTGCAAGGTTAATCTCCCAAGCTGAAAACTTGAGGGTTCTTTTCTGCGTGCAGGAACCACAAAGAAAGTGTTCTTGGGTCTGCAGCCTGGACACTGTCTGTCCGATTTAGAAGCTGCTCAGTCCTGATTCTGAAGTGTGCTACATGATAGTGAAATAGCTTTGTTGGGGGGCTGCAGGACTGCCTTGGAAGTGGTTCCCACCACAGAACCTGCCTGTGAAATACTTACAAGGAACATAAAGTCAATGTATTTTGATCTGTGCTATCATTTCTTGAGGGTGGGGATCTTAGAAGCTTTTATTTTTCTGTTGACTCAATATAACAGCCATCTGACAGTGTGCCCAACACTCAGAGTAAATGGAGATCTCTTGGCACATTTTCCCTTTAGGAGAGCGAACTCTTGACATTCAACATCTCCCGGCACCAGTCGTGGTGGAGTGAAAATGGTCCTGGCTGTGTAAGGAAGGAGGCTTCGATGTCTGGCATCAAAGGGCTGGACAGCCATTCCTACATCTCTGTGATAGGCTGTGCCCTGGAGTACCGCTACATCGAGGTCATGCACAGCTCCTTCCAGATCCTGATCGCGGTGAGTACATCGCTGTGGGATGGCAGTTGTGGAGGAGATGCCGTTTGGCTTTTTATTTTTCCAGGCACAGAGGCTGGCCCGTATTTTCCATCCCATTTTGTGTCACCTGATCACAAAAGCCTCTGAAAAGGTTGGTTGGGTGGTTGTCCTCCTGTTCTCTGATGAACAATATTGCTTGAAAGAATTGGAAAAAAGTGTGCTCAGTATCAGCAACCCAACACCGAAGTAACACATTACAGGCAGCCATAGATAACAGATCAGTCCGCTCCCTGGGGGGGGGCGGGGAAGCTCATGCTTTGACGAGGACAGAGACCCTTCTGAAGAAGAATTTCTCTTACTGCACGTGGCTTAGTGATGGGTGGCGGAGCACATATGTGCCTGCTTGTGGTGAAGAAATACAAGGGAGAAGATTGTTATCTCCAGAAAACGAAAGAAGCTCTAGGGAAGCAGAAAGCAGTGTGTTTTCTTTCTGCTGACACTGAAGATAAATGCACTAAATGTTTTCATCAGCTCTTTCCTCACTGGAGTCTTCCACAGGCTTTTGAAAGTACTCTGCAGTAATTCAATGTCCTTAATGTGCACTGTTAATTAATTGTTTCTCACTTGTCTGTGAAATGAACTGAAACGAAATGTCCATTGTCGCCCTGACTTTGGTGCTCTTGCATTTCGTAGCTGTGTTAGAGCTGGCAGCCCGCGTCTTCCCAACCTGCTCTGGTTTGTTGCCGTGGGTTAATGGCTGTAGGTACAGTCAGACGTGGACTGGCTTTCAGTTTTGCTTAAAGAGGAGTAACTTAAGCTGATTAGATGCTAAAGGATAACAAATAGAGAGATTCCAAGAACTTCTTTCTCTGCATGTTTTTGTACAGCTTTCCACTGTCTCGGTCTTGCATTTCCTAGTAGCTGGGATGAGCTGTGCGACCCAGTGAACTGCAGGGAGGGGGAAGACTCAGACCCCTCTCCTGCCATGTCACAGAGCAGCGGCAGACAGAGAAGCTCCTCTTCCCTGAGCGGGACAGGCTCCCTGGCGTGTGTGAAGCTGTTGATGTTTGGTTAGTTCTCCTTCAGGGAAGATGCTCTGCCTTAAACTGAGAATTGCTTCGGTGCGTGTGTGTGAAGAATAGAACCTCTTGTCTTTTGTAGAGCTGGAAGATGCTGCTGAGCTGGTGCTGTTCCTGACTTGGAAACAATCGATAGACTCTGAAGTCAGAATGTGCCAGACTTTTAAAGCGTAGAAGGGTGTCACTGGTAGCATTCTTCCTCCGCCTGAGCTGGCACAGCCCTGCAGCCCAGGCGAGAGGTCCTGAGATTGTTTGGAGGAGACCTTTGTTTTATGGCAGCTCTCTACTTCAAGCACATGGCCCTGAGCTAAGCGATGACACCCACGTACAGGAGCCTGCAGCTCTGGGGGTGTTTTCTCCTTTGCTCCTTCCCAAAGGCACAGGACAATATTCTCTGGGCATCTGCAGAACACCACAAGGGGCTGGATGGGAAGACAGGAGGAAACTGTAAGATAAAAAATAAAATGTTTTCCTTCTCCTTCCTCCTGAGATATAAGTTACAGTGGATTTTTGAATCCTAGACTCTGGAAATGAGGCTCAAATACTTGCATGCAGGAAAGCTGTATGGGCTGAGCCTTGCAGAGTGACATAAATCTCTACTTGTCCTGCAATAGAGCTGGAGTGCTGGATCCCCAGGACTGTAACTCTGGCCAGCTCTGAAATGCTCGTGTAATTCTGTCATGCAGTGAGATAAATAGAGCTTCTCCCCTCTGCTTTGCTGAGGCAAGGCAGAAAACAAGCCTCTTCGCTTCCTCACTCGGACCTTGCCTGAAGTCAGACAGTTCTCTTCCCTTTTCAGTCTCTGAGGGTCAAACTCTTTGATCCCTGCCAGCATCTTTGTCTGTTTCACTATCTTATTTTAAGGCAGATTTTATTACAGGCCGTTGTCCTTCCCAGCGCGCCTGGCAGGTCCCACGCTGCAGGCGGGCAGGGCGACCGGATCGATAGCACGAAAAACCTGACTGGGAACTTGCCGGCTCAGGGGATGCAGCAAGGGACGTGACCTAGTTCCCTCCTTGACTGCCACACATCTGAGACTGAAACAGTCTGTTAAGGACGACAAGGGACAGGCAATAAACGGTGCTTGCAGCGGTTTTTTGCTTTACCTAATGGTGTTTGGAAGCGGTGGGGTCGGGAGGTTTTGTTGGGGGGTTGTGAAATCCACGTTCTTTAACTAGGCAGTACCCAGCGGTGGACACTTCGGAGGTTTTCTGGAAATACCAATTTCTTGAGACTATTGAGGAGCTGCAGTGCTGTTGTGTACTTGGGGTAAGCTCACTGAATTCGATCAAAAAGCAAACCTGAACCCTTATGGTGAGCACGGTGCTGGCTGTTGTCTTGACTCCTGCTGACTATATTACCCTGCTCCTGGGCATACATTGGAAGATACAGAAGGTCTCAGTCTGCTTTTGCTCAGAGCTTGTCTGTACTCCTCGAAGGCAAAACCAACTCCTTTAATCTGGAGCGTACTCAAACCTGGGCACATCAATCCATGGTACCAGTAGCTGTAGGGCCCAGTATGAAAATCTTTCTCAGAGCTTTAGTGCAGAATGTGTTGGAGGAAAAAAGCTTAGTGTGACAAATCTTCGAGTCTGTAGTGGTATAGAAATGTCACTGTAAAACCAATCCTCCCAACCCAATTAGGAAATGCAACAGCCACTGGTTTGTCAAGAAAAGAAATCTGCTTTGTTTTTATCTTAGCAGGGATTCATCTCGCCTCTCCCCAGCCTGCCAGCCAGCAGGGAGAGGAACGATTTCTAGCTCTGAAATACTGGGCATAGCTCTGGGCTGTCCATATGGCAGTTCTGGGGGTGGGGAGGGTTCGGCTTTTCCTGAGGCTCCACTGAATGGGATGGAAATTGGAAATGTCTTCCCAACTGAGCAAACTCATTGCCTGCTTGTCTGCTGTTTTCACTCAGACTGACAGGTTGGAAGGTTCCCAGGAAGGCGGCAACCCAAGCCTTGACAGCAGATGTTCTGTGAGCAGCAATGTGCAGGAGATGCTTTGCTGTTGGCAGAAGTTAGATTTTCAGTGGTGGTAATTGCATCCAAAGAGTAGAGAAGGTCAGGGAACCAGAGGATTCTGATGCCTCTTTCTGGCTCTCCGGTCACCACAACTCTTTCACAAGCTGCCTTTTTGCTTTCTCAAGAAGAGCTGTGTGCATTTCCCCCTCCCTCACTGATGAGTGCATACACACTTCATTAGCTCTGATCAGAAGTGAAACCTAGAATACATCTGCCCCAAAGGAGGAGACTCTGCACGTGTCCTCTGGGGGGGGGAAAAAAATCAATGGCAAGTTGCGCTCTTGAGAGGAGTGTCGATGAGCTCAGACTCCTTGCTAGGACAGGTGTAGACTAAAGCTAAGATCTTACACAAGCAACAGAAACACCTCCTAAAATTTGCCTTCCCATCCTTCATGTATTTTTGCACCCTGGCAGCCAGCTGGTCCCATTCTGGAGATCTTACTGTGACTCAGTCTTTCTGGCTCCAGCACTTCAGTCCAATGCTGCTGTTTCATGAATGCTTTTCAACTCCCTGTGCAGAAGGTTGACATCAGAAGACTGAGGGCTGTGCAGACTTGTGTTTTCCTCATTGCCTTTGGGCATACTTGTCTCTTCCTGCCTTTCCTGCTCGGTTCATTTGCCTGCAGAACACTAGGTCCATGCCAGTCCCATGCTCCTGTGTTGGGCAGCATGGGCGGTTGGTGGCTGACGGGCTGAGTGAACACACCTGCCTACAGCATGTGTTCCCAATAAAAAGCTTAATCGGATCCTCCTGCAGCCTGGAGGAAGCTGGTACTGAACATGCAGAACAAGCAGAGAAACAGCAGCAGAGGCTCAAGCCCAAGAACATTCTTTGGGGAATTAGAGCAATAGCTTAGTGTCATTTTACATCACTGACGTTTCCCCTCCTCTTCCACCTCCCCTACATAGTTTGCAAAGATAGAAGAATCGTTGCTATTGTCCTGGGACAACAGAGCTTGAACCCTCTTTCATATTGAATCAGCAACCAAAAGGGTCTGTTGAGCAAGAGTGAAATGACTTCCCAGTTCTTGGCCTCTGTGAACCTTTCTGTTCCCTGTTAATTGCTGCTAAACTTGGTGATGTTTGGGGCCCTGATACATCTTCATCGAGGATGCGGTCAGAAGGAGCCATGGGCCTCCTGGAGTCTGCTCATCCCACATTCTAGCAGACCCTTCCTGTGAAAAGCCCTGGAGAACAGGAGCAGCATTTCTCCTCTGTAGCTGTATTTTGTTCATGCAAAAGGTGAGACGTGGGGAGTCCCAGGAGTTCATTTCAGCCCTGAGGTGATACGTTTAGTTGCGGTTTAGGTCAGCCCATATAAAAATGCAGTTCACGTTTATGTTGTACATCTCTTCCCTTCTTGCTACCGAAACTCTCCTGTTCTGGCCAGGTCACAAGACCAGCAAAACTTCTTTGAAAGAAAAGTGCCATGAAATAAGTTTTCATTGATGAAACTCATGTAAAGAAGGAATGGATTATAAAGTCAATAAAAAGTAAATTTTAAACACTAAGCAGGGAATTTTGAAACACAGCCAGGAAATGGAAGAAAGAAAAAAGAAAACCCTCCACTCTCGGGGAGCTGGAATTAGAGATTTAGGGAAGTTCACTGAATTCACTAACTTCTGGTTGGTTGGTTTGTTTTTCTGAATGCAAAAGGTCACCTTAGTCATAAAAGGAAAAATGTAGTGGTGAGCAGAATGATGGCTGAGGGTTTTGAGGCATTAATTTCTGTGCAAAACAAATTTCCCAAGTCAATCTTTCTCTTGCTCGGTGCTCCTGCACCGTGAGCAGTGTTCAGAGGTTTACCAGGTCCCTGTGACAGTGTAGCTGATAATCGCTCGTGCTCTCTGCCCGGGCAGGTTCATTGGTCACACTGTCAGGAGGACACGCAGGGTTTGTGGGTATGTATTATAGGGTATAAGAACAGTGAAAGGATATTTGCATGGCTGCTAACCCAAAGTTCCTACTGAGGCATGATGGGGACAGAGAAAACCTTCTTGGAGTTCCCTTGAAATCAGGGCTGTCTTCTCGAGATGCATCTTTCCTGCTTGGCTATTGGGGTGTGTGTAAATTGCATGATTTGACCTTATATCCTCTAAAAAGTAAAAGGCCAGACCTTCAAAGCATAAAAATGCTGGAGCAAGGACGAAGAATGTGTGTGAGCACACGCCTAATTGGATCGTAGGGCAAGTGCAAACACCCTCACGTTGGAAACCAGAGTGTACAGACGAGGGGCTGGACATCCTGAGTGCTGGGATGGCTGTAGGCTGAAACACTCTGGCTTTCCAAGAGCACCCGTGAGTGGTGAGGCTGTGAGGTACCGCAGCCCAGCTGGTGATTCCGCAGCCCAGCCTACCCAAGCTGCAAGGCAGCAGGGAGCAGCCTTGGGGGCCCTCCTGCCTGGCCACCAAACCTGCCCTGAACCACCACAGGCTTCAGAAAGGGGAAAAAACCTCTCCAGGTTTTATGTTAGTAAAGCATAAGTTAGTACAAGCGATAGAAGGGGAGAAAAATCTCTGATTATTCAGATTTTTTGTTGGTTTGGTTTAGATTTTTGTCTGCCTTTACCAAGCAGAGAAAATGAGATGGGCCATGGCTTGTAGCATCACACCCAGAAGGATTATTTTTTTTCTCTCTCTCCTTTCATGGAGTCTGCTGTAGCTCGTATAATCTTAGTATGAGCAATCCTGGTTTCAAAAATGCAGAGCAGAGGACTGAGCAAGGCCACAGAGCCAGCTCTCCTCCAGTGAGGAACTGGGACCTGCATCCATAAGGCTCACCCAAGAGGAGAGCTGCCTTGTCTGTCAGACAGGTAGAGAAAATTGTGAAGGAAATATAAGGCTTAATGATGCTACAAAACCATTCCATTTCCTTCCAACAAGGTGCATTTTGTCAGGGAGAGCTGGAGGAATCAGAAACGCCTTAGAACTCCCCGGTAGAAATCTCATTATCTTGCCTTTTGTTTTCTGGGGTGATGTATTTTTCTGTCATATTAAAAATGAATGGACTCTACTTTTCAAGCCCTGCCATGCATCATTCTGTCCCCCCTTACAGTGAGTCACTCTATGTTACATTTCAACTCTTGTTCAAAAGAATTGAGTTCACAGCGGAAAACAATTATCTCTCGCAATAACTTTACTAACACAGTTACTGTCAACCAAGATCTCGCTAAGTGGGGTGTTATGTAAAGATGTAAAATGAAGGATGGGGAGGATATTTGATTAACAAGAGGAAGGCAAAGCAAAATAAAACCCTGCTGAAGCTACACCATTTAACTCCCGTTTGTTTCTCGATTCAGGCTGAGGAACAACCTGCTACTGAAACAGAAAGAGGCAGTTCTGATGCCTTTAGAGCTTCTACAACCCACCAAGTATGGATGGACCCACCAGGCTACTGTCAATTGCTTTTTTTAATGTTTACTCGTTTTCTGCTCTGAAGTGCTCGGAGCAATGGGTTGACATGAGGGCCGCTCCGTGTCAGCATGGCTGCTGTTGGAGAGGCTCCCGCTGGTTTTAGCGCTCCTTCCCTGCGTCTGGCTGGTTGCTCAGGAGGTGGCAGCTCACCGCTAACCAATGCAGTGTGTGAAATAAGACCATTGCCATTGTCTTGTCTGTTGCTCAGTAGGCTCTGGCCCGTTTACTTTGCAGACCCAGCGCTTGATTAGTCCATGCAGAAGTGTTTTTATTCTCCAAAGGCAGAAAGAAATTACAGAGCTAGAGT
This sequence comes from Buceros rhinoceros silvestris, assembly GCF_000710305.1. Taxonomy (NCBI): domain Eukaryota; kingdom Metazoa; phylum Chordata; class Aves; order Bucerotiformes; family Bucerotidae; genus Buceros; species Buceros rhinoceros. The sequence goes on from NW_010396060.1 coordinate 41,246, forward strand.
AATCCTGGGGTTTCTTTCCAATGAATTTCTGATCTCCAAGCCTAAGTTACTGAAGATTTCAGTGTCTCTGAACACTGCTGCCAGCACATCACCATTTTTATGGTTAACTAAGTTTCTACCTATCTCATCTGCATAAAAACTACTCACAACTCTTTGGTAGCTCGTGCACCACGGAGATTTCTCTGCTCTGAAGGGGAGGCTGGTCTTGCAAGTTTTTAGCTCTGAGCTTCCAGCAGCGTCCTCTAAGCCTAGAGCTGCATCCTCAACCTGAGAGCAAACAGCACTTGGCTCCACCATTACAGAAACGCTGCCAAGCTGAGAGGAAATATTGGCTGTTGAAGTAATGCCAAGTAGGTTTTGACCAGCCTCACAAGATTGATGCTAAAGTGGTTTATTCTCTCTCTTTTCCAGCTGGTGGGCTTTGTCTACGCCTGTTACGTTGTTAGCGTTTTTACAGAAGAAGAAGACAGCTGTAAGTATTTATTGACAGATCCCTTGGCAAAGGTTATATTAAATTTTATTTCTCTCTCAGATGTTTGTCTGTCAGGACTGAGCTGCCATCAGACTTCTTGTCATCTCTCCAGCTATGTGTTATGGCACTATCTACCTTTCAAGGACCAGCTGGGTTTACTGTGGGGGTTTTAGCCCATTGCTCTGTGTTAGATGCTGTAATTCTGCTACGCTTTCAGCACAAAAAAAAAAAAAAAATCTCAGTTTTGGCTTCTCAGACTGAGCTTGAGAGAAACTGGGCAGCTGCTTCTGTTCTCAAGCTTGTATAGCTTGAGAACAACGCTCCTGGGGTGTTACCATTGTAATGATGAGTACCTCCAAGAATCCAGCCCCATGCTCAAGCAGCCCAGCTGCTCAGAGGTATATGCCCCAAGCTGAGGGTGAAGCAGAGCATGTGACTTCTTGCCAAGGACCAACCGACAACTTAATTTAAAAGCAGAGGAAGTACTGCATTTGAATTACAAAGAGCTCGCTCCCTCCTGTTTGGTATATAAACCTCTTATGAGGTGTCAGAGAGGAGCAAAGACTCGGAGGAGCCTCTTGGGTCTGTGGGATCTGTGCAGATATCCATAACCTGGTCCCGGATTACTTTGCCTTTCTAAAACTCTCGTTGAGACCAATCATTTTCCAAGCAGCAGACTGGATGCGTAGGGTTCAAATAAATGTGAAGGCCGACGTCCTGGGGAACGTGCTGGGTCTGGGCCAGTTCACTCCAAAGGCTTTACAGCCAAGTGTCACTTCTTTAAGACGTTCATTAGGCCTGTGCAAGAAGCTTTGTTGGTTCAAAGAGCAGCCAGTGTGGATGTTAGGTGAAAAACAACAGCTTTGACCTGAGCGTTTGAAAGTTTGTGGAGAATGAGATTTCTCAGGAGCGAGACGAGGTGTGTCTCTTATCTGACTGGTCCTCAAAACGGCATTTGTTCCTTCCTGGGAGGCTGGACTCATTCTACTGGCTTTATGGAGCGTTTGTTCAGAGCTTGGCAGCGCACTTAGCAAAGGTGCTACATTACAAGTAATATCTTAAAGTGACCCTATAGCTCTTCAATTGGCTACATACCTTGAGTTCTGAGCCCCTTTTGGATACTGTCAAGTAATATCGTGACAGAGCTCATTTTGATAGAAGGGATCTGTTAGCAGAGGTGACCACACAGGAGGAAGCATTATCTAGAAATGCAGAGCTGTTAACTGCAGGATCTATAATTTTTTCCCACCAACAAATTTCTTTTCCCCCCCCAGTTTCCCAGCTTGGAGTTAGAATGCCGGCTTGAATAATTAACAATGACAAACCATCAATATTTCACACTCACAGTGGTAGATCCTTCCAGTGACCTGAACAAATCTGAGCTGCGTTTTAATTTTCTCTTCCATTTGTGGTTTCCTTTAAATGTTGCTTTGATATGCAGCATGAAGTAATTATAAGTGCTGAGGCACATTAATCAGGAAGCTCACGCTAACGTGATTTTCATGAGAAAACACAGCAGTAGGGAACTACGAATGCTGAATTGTGGGCAAAAATATTTCAGATGTGATAATGCACTGTAGTATGTTGCAATAAGGAACCACAGTTAAGATTTTTTTAAAGCAACTCGGATTTTGGGTGCTTCCATGGTTGGCTGCTCAGCTGATAGGGCTTTTGTTTGTTTGAGGTACTAGACAGTTACTGAAAATTGAAATTCTTGAAGGTTTCCTGACTCAGGCATTCCATAACTGAGGCAATATAGTTACTATCTGCTTTTTAAAACTGCAGACTGTCTTGATTTATAATACCCAAACATTTTCAAAAGTGGCTGAGAAAAGGTCCAGTCTCACTGGAACTACTGGGCATTATCCCCTCCAATTAACAGATTTCACCCATTAACTGACAGTTGTTCTAAAATCACAGTATCAGCATGAAGCCGCCCATCGAGATGGAATTTGTGAGAATATGTTGTCCTTGGGTTTCTAAATATATTTTAAGGGTGGGGGTTTTTTTCATTTCCAATATATTTAGTAAATTTTCTATTGTTTGTTCACTAAAAAAATACCAAACCCCTTTCGTTTAAAACTTAAAAGAATGGTGCCACCTTCAGGGAAGAAAAATAAACAGGCACTTCTGTAGTTAACACGACTCTCCAGTCATTTTTAAACGGCATTTGGACAGGATGGCTGTCGCACTTCCAAGGAAAATGCACTACCTTGGCACCAAAAAGGGGCCTAAGCCGGATCTATGTTAAAGCTTTTTGTAAGACCTGCTCGGTCAGTCCCAACTCACCCCCCCCCACCGCCCTGCTGACCTGGCCGCGTTGGCCAGCTCAGTAACATAGGCTTGGCCTGATTTCAGGGGAACTGAGGGAGACTTGGAACTTTCTTCTGTGGTTACTAAGGGAGTTGTCACTTCCAACTCTCCTTGGTGCGTTGCATTGCCCTTGTGCGAACGCTGGAGAAGGGAAGCGTTGTTCCCAGCTGAGGACAATGAAAAGAGATAGAGTTGGCAGAGGGGACGTGAAAAATATCAGAGCCAAAGACAACGAGGTATTTGCAGTTTTCCAAAGCTGCTGTTGTCTGTCTTGCAGGAAAGACGAGTGGGGCAAGAGAATTCCCTCTTCACTACATAACCTTCACGGGGAGCGCTGTGCTGCCAACTCCTGTGCTGGCATTCACTCCCGAGCTGTTCCCCAGCTTCCTTCCTTCAGCACACGGCTGAATGGCCGGGGCTTTGTCAGCTCAGTTCTTGTGTGAAGTCACAGCGCGGTGACAACGTCCAAGGAGCCTGAGGGAGGCCTTCTCGTTTTTCTGGAGTCTTTTGTTAGCTCTGCTTTGAGTCTTGTGTTAGCCCGATCTCCTCTTGGCACACTTGCCCATCCCAGGAGTTCCCCAAAAAAGACATCTGTACAGGCAGAGATTTCCACACCTGAAAAATCATTTTTCTGTTCTCTCACTGATTTTTGCGTTATGCCATGACATGCACCAACTTTTCCTTTCATTTCCTTTCAACTTTCTGGCCATGTTTGTTTGTTTATTTGAGTTTTGATTTTTTTTTCAGTTGATTTCATTGGTGGATTTGATCCATTTCCTCTCTACCATGTCAATGAAAAACCCACCAACCTTTTGTTCAAGCAGACATACCTGTAAGTATCATCTCCTGTGCCAAGAGGCTACGCACGCCTCTCAGTTTGATGGCTCAAAACCCAAACCTGTGGCACCCTTTTCCTCCTCGCAGGTTGCTTTCTCCAGCAGGCTTGTCAGGCATGGAAGGAATGAATGAGTGGACCCCAGCAGGGGTCAAACCGCCTCAGCTCAGCCCCGGGTTGCCAGGGTGAAGCTGGAGTTGCCATCCTTGGATTATGGCAGTGCTGTTTGATAGGAAGCACGGGGCCAGCTACAGGATGGTGTTGTACATGAACTACTGGGTGCCTTTTCCTTGAAGAAAACAAGGAGAGGCTTTTCAGCAGTGACTGGTGCCCAAGCCAGTAAATGAAGGAGCTGTGAGGAAGAGGATTCAGCCTTAGTGTGTGCTGAGAGTAAGCCCTAGCAGGAGCAGAACATGATTCTCACTCTCAAGGTTAAACTGTGGTCTGTCAGGCAGAGCCTCAATGAAAGATCTTCACTGGGGTAAAATTCATGCAACATCTAGTTATTTTAGTTCTGTGGACAGACAGTCATAACTGGACTCTGACCTATACATCCATGCAGTTTAGATCACTGGCCCTGTCCATACCATCCTCCAATATATAACATTCTCATGGTGGCACCACAAAAGTTGGCTCTGTCTTGGGTACATCAGCTTGTACTTCCAGGGAAGCTGCAGGGTACAAAGCCACACACCAGTGAGCTGAACTCAACTGGCCATCACGTGATTTGTATGCGGGATGGCACAGGTTTGCTCTTAGGGGTTTAGTCGTGGTTGGTTTTTTTGTTTTTTTTTTTTTTATTCTGTTGCCTACAAGAACAGAGGCTTCTGTGTGTGGGGCTAAGAGTTCAGCCGAGAGCAGGGAGCAGAAAGGGGAGTTGTCCACAGCAGCTCCTCTCAGACCACTAATAGAGCTCCATTGTTGAATTCCAGCCTCTGCCCTCTGACAATCCTTTCCCGCTGCTGAAGGCACAAGATCGCACTTTTACGCTGTCCACTTAAAAGCTGGTTCTTAATGAGATTCTCAAACAATAAAGGCCGGTATTATCTGTTTAAAGAAGCAATAAGATCTGAACTTTTGGTACTCCTTAAACTCAGCTGCCAGAAGGCAGTTCAAGATGCAGAAATTTTTTAAAGCAGCTGCTAAGGGAGATTGTTTGGGGGAAATAATGTTATCAGAGAGTCCTGCCAAAAAGAAAGATGTGAGGATGGGGAGAAAAGTGGGGCTGAGGGAAGAAAAACTGCCCCCAAATAGATTCTGTGATGTAGTGTGGACTTATTACCCACTGTCACTGCAGCCCAAGACCAGAACAAGAAGTAATTTTTGCAAAGCAATTAAATTCCTCGTAACTTTGGGGTTCTACAGCATTATTAGAAGGGATGCTACAAGAGATTAAGTATTGATTTCCCCCTCATATTGTCACAGGGGAATGGAATTTTCCGTAGTCTGCAGAAGCTGTGGAGCTTAAGCAGCTCCCTGATTTACTGGCTGGATGCAGCAGTTTGCTGAAGAATCATCACCCTGTTACAGTGCAGCGTTTGGTTGCTTTTTTCTTCAGATGACAGCTTCCGTTTGTGGAGGAGGCTGGTAGAAATGAAGTTTTCTACATGGGGAGGTTGTAACATGAGCAGAAGTTAGCAATGTGAAACTCCCCCGCAGGGGGCTCAGTAAGAGCGTGAGCTGCCACTGAAGCACACAGAACATTTTGCTGTTCTTCACTCCCATTCTTCAGACCATCGCTTATCTATCGACAGCTTCTGCCAGCACAATATCGTATTTCTTCCTGGCGAACAGGAGGTGAAAACAGCTGCTGAGCAGTAGATAAAGTGACCCTCTATAAGTTTCACAGCAGCCACGAAATAGCAATTTTTGTTTCTTTAGTTCAGTCTAGCTCTTGCCTTTCTTCCACAAGTACAAACGGGAGCAAAAGGAGGAAAGTTGATTCTCAACTCATAACGCCATGGAGTTTTGCAGTCTGGAGCACTGAGTGCCAGATGCCCTTGTCCTGCTGTGAAAATCACTCCCTGATGACTGAAGGCTTTTTCTTTTTTCTATATCCTGTTTGAGATGCAGCCAACTGACAAGTACATCCAACTTCTTTCGAGTTGAAACTTCTAGAACAGCTTTTTGTTGTAGGAAATGTAGGATAGATTTGGTTTTATTCAGCATCTCCTGACTTGGAGCTAACCATATCCATGAACGTTCATTTTAGGGTGGCATCACCCCCTCGGCCATAGTCAGTTGCTCTCCGGCTAACGGACTGCCCTGCTGCCACAGCTGCAGCAGGATCACTTTCCTTCCTTCCCTAACAGGATTACCCTGTTCGCTCCAGTTTTAGCTATCCTTTTCTGAGGAGATCACTCTCTTTCCTCTCCTCCCAACGTGCCCTTTCCCTGGCTTGCATTTTTCCCTAGTGCCTCACTTCTTCTTCACCTCTCCAAGTTTATGAATTTTCACAGATCTGAAGGCCCCACAGAACAGCGACACTGACCTAGAGCGATGAGCAAGGTTTAAGCCCAGCCCCCATAATCTCCGGATCAAGCACACAGCCTCCGGGTTAGATAACATCAATACACCGTCACAGTTCTAAGATAGTAAAGGGAGACTGCTGTGCTCCTTGGCAGCCTACCTCAGGGGTTATCAGCTACTCAATTCAGTACCCAAGATGTCAACCCCATTGCTGGCCTCCAGCTTCCATCCCCTGCCCTGAAAGATGTTCTTAAACACATTTGCCTTCTACTCGGAGGAAAAACATCTCCCCAAACTATGACTGATAATAGGTGCTGCCAGACCACAATGCAGTTATCTCCCAGCTTTGTCACGGTAAGCTGCCCACCTCCTTGACTTCAGTCTCCAGTTAGTGGAAAACCTCACAGATTATCAAGTCAGGTGTTATTTTTCTTTTTAAAAAAAAGCAAATGACAACAAAAAGAGCCAGCAGAGTTTTACTGGTGCTTACAAAGGCATAATTTAATGTGCTTCACCTTAATGAGCACCTCCACCCCTCACAGAGCAGCAATGATACTCCGTAAATAAAGTTAATTCTGTTTCAGGTTCCACAACTGCTCATGTTTTACGGGACACACGGGCTGATTTTGTACATGACTTAGTGCCAAATCAAGAACCTGCAGGATGACAGGAGGTCGCCTCTATTTGCTTAAAAGGGGGAGAGAGGAGCAATAGGTCTTACTGCCTTTTAAGAGTGTATTTGTAAGGCCAGGCAGTGAACTGCACAGTTGTGAGGCTCCAGTCCATAACACTGTGATCCGGCACCCCAAGGACTACAGTACGTTAGTGGCTGGAGAGCTTTAGTTTAGTCTGTAGCCAGATTTCACCGACTTGGCTCTCCCCAGCTCTACCAGTGCAAAGCGCCATATGGTAACTGAGGGTGAGACTTCTATCAGCTGCAGACTTCAGTATTGACAGGGCAGCAACAGGAGGTATTGGTTCATTGAACGATCTAAGGCTCCAGTTGGCAATTGCTCACTTCAATACTCCGTTATCAACTCTTTTGTGGTGACATCTGCCATGCCATAGGCATGAAGCAGCATGAAAGGACCAGACCCCCTAGAACAGTCAGCCACTTACCTACTCCAGAACCTACTTTCAACCTATAACTGAGAGGTACAAGAACCAAATAACATTCTTCAATTTAAAAAAAAAAAAAAGTCAAAATCCAGACTGAAACACCAGGGGTGGGAGGGGGGAAATGCCTTTAGGATTGATTCCCCACTACCTGCTCCAAACTTCAATGACCACAATGCTTCACAACAGGAACTCTTACTTAAACAGGAAGAAAGAAACCCCCACTTTGTTTTGAGGAGAGAACACACACAAAACAAAATGCTTCTGCTTTTCTTTCTAGGTAGACATTTTTCCCAAATAAAAAGTTTGCTGAATATCAACATGAATTTGCAAACTGGTTTGATCAGCCTGAAGCTGCATGTTTAAGAGGTGATGTTTCAGCTGAAAACATTCACTCATCTTTACTGCTGGCTACAAAAGTAGATCCGCTTCTCCTGCTGCATCGATACAAAGAGCACAGCACCGCACCATTAAGAAGCTACTCAATTCTAGAGATGACCCCCAGCTTTTAAAATTCCTAACCAAATTTTACGCAGCTCCAAGTGCTGAGGATACGTAGATCTAACACTTGGCTTATGCCTATTCCTAGTCTAACTGCAGTATCTTCAGGTCTGGTACATGCCTAGCATTTTTTCCAGACTTGAAGATGACTTAACCACATGACCTCTGAGCTCTCAAAACTATTCCTCATCTGTAGTCAATCATATCTAAAAAACCCTGAACAGAGGGGAAAAAAAAAAGTGTCCTCATTATTTCCACACCAGTTCTGTTATCTTAAGCGACTTGGTACTTGCTCCACTTTGATGCTCTGCCTTTGCTTTTCCCCCACCCTACAGGCCTGCGTAAATAAAGAGGAGCCAGAGGATGGATGAACCTTGCTCTCCACATCAAAGGTGCTGCAGGAAACAATCCCCTATGGCCTGGATGTTTGGCAGAGGAAATGCAGGATGGTGAACTCCATTCCATTTTTTGTTCCTTGTCTTCTTTTCAAATGCAATGAATGTACATTGAAGAATGGCCATGGGGTTGGTTTTTAATTCTCCAAGTGCCCTGACGAACCATTCCTACCATAGGCTGGTGGTACAAGCCAAGAAATGGCACAGGCCTGAAGACCTCAGGCAGAACAAGTTCACCAAGAGCCTCTCTCAAGAGACACAGTTGAAGTTGGAGCTGCTTCCTTGCACCATGGATCCATGAAGAAGGAAGCACTGCCTAACACCCTGGGACATTTCATAGGTTCTGTAGTTAGTTTCCTTCCCCTCCCTTTCCCTTGTTCTGAGAAGAGCCAAAATCCCCCTAACACAACTTCATCTCCTCCCTGCCTGCATAGAACTGGGTGGGGGCTATTTACATTTCAGTTATTTAGGCTTTAAGTTATAGATGAGAGCTCTTCTCTTCTTCTTCCCCATCCAGGACTCCCTTCCTCCTCCTCTATTCTTCAGCCATGGCCTTAGCAGTAGGCATTTGTCCTGGGTTTCAGTGTTCTGTGACCTAACTCCTATAATGCTGAACAGCTAAAAACTAGTACAAGCACCAAGTCTTTACTCAGCATGGAGCTTAGCCCCATTTCAACATGCCAGGCCATTCCCAGAGCAGCTCTAGCTTACTCTGGGTTTGCCCATCTACATTAAATAACACTGGTGCAGCCATATACACAGCTGGAACCTGCTGCAGGATGCTGGAAAAGGCCCAGTTCTTCATGTATCAGAGATGGTTTTGTACCTGCCTTCACTGAGCAGCTGCTCTTATTCCAGGTACAGACTTGGCAACACCCTGATGGAAGGGGTTTTTTTTGTGACAGGATAATTTTGAGGGGAGGGAATGGGCTGAAGGAAAAGGGGAATAAGTGTAATTAAGTTGCATTAATGAGCTGCAGCAATTAATTAAAAAAACAACAAAAACCCAAACAATGTCAGTGTTGTTAGCTACATCTCCCAGTACGTTAAGTGCCAAGCAGAGAAAGAGCACTTGTCACCCATCCCTGTGGTTCTTTGGCTGTTGCTGGCCAAGTGCTGCTGTAATTCTTTGTTTTGCCTAATCTGTTCGAGGTTCCTTGGCATTTCTGAGCAGTGCTTTTCAGCAGAGTCAAGCTGGAAGCCATGCTAGGGAGGGGAAGTATTAAGAGAAAACACATGAAGAGCTAAGTCAAAGACAGAGGGATGAACCTTTATCTGACCCATTCCAAAGGGCCCAGGAAGCAAAATCCTCTTCTATATAAGAGAACATTTCTGTCCACGTTCCATTCCAGATCCAGAGTTCTGATCAGGTGCAGCTAAAAAAGGTTTAACACTGTACCACTAACAGACCAAGGCTCGGTGCCATGTTAACTAATAAAACTGATGAAAACCACTTGTCAAGTACCCTGGAGAGACTAAGCATCAAACTATGCACTTAACAGCATCCCTCTTGCCTTTAATACACACTGGTAAAGAGCAGTTAAATAAATACAAGTGTGATGACCAAGAAGCTTCTCAACTACCACTCTATGTTGTGATAAGCACAGGTTAATTAATTTTTAATAGAAGTAAAATAAATGTTCAGCTAAGCCTATGACATTTAGGATCAATGCCTGCCATAAATAAAAAGTCTGAGAAGAAAAAATAAAGACAAGCCTCCAAGGATCACATTCCACACTTAATGACCTCTTCTAGTTTCTGTTAGCAGAGCCATTCATCCTTCTCACAGACAACCCTTCCTCCCGGTCTGCTTGGGCTAGACCTACTCGAAGTACTGCAGGGTGATGCAAGGACCCTGTTCCGTGAGGATGGAGACTCCCAGTTCCCGACTCCAGCGCACTGTAACAGTTTGGAGCACCGCAAAGTTTTGCTCCAGTGGGTTCCAGTATCTCCAGGTTCAGAGTGCCCTCTACCGGGGACAGGCACCCCTTGAGATGCTGCTAGGCAAGAAAAAACATGTCCCTGTTTCTGAAGGGACATCTTCCCATCGGAGAAATGGCTCCACCCTTCCAGATGTGGAAAAGCCACAATTTTCAAAGTGTTAAATAGAAGCAGCCCCAGAAATAGCTGGTGTGTGTACAACCTTAGACTCAGTGGTGCTTAGACTCAGTTCCAGCCACAGAGCTTGAGTTTAGGAGGAAATAACACTATGCCAAAGCTGGTGTTGTTTTCCCTTCTCAGATTAGCAGATCTACTTAAACTGTAAGCTTTTGCTGTTATTTACAGACAAAAAGTCAGCGATAGCTTGACCCCAGTGACACAACACCTAACTTGGCATGGTGGTGTAAGTCTGGTCCCTCAGAGCTGTTCTGTGACAAAGACCCATCCATTCCTCCAAGAGCTGGAGAGTTTCAACAGCTCAGCTAGTAACTTCTCTCACCTTTGCCAAGAGCTGTGTTAGTACTGCCTTCTGAAGGAAAGGATGAGGAGATCTGCCCTGCCACATGGCCCAGGGATAACTGACACCTTAATGTTACTCAGACAAGCCTATAACCCTGTCAGTATCCAGGGCTGGAACCAAGCAGAAGCCACTGCAGAGCTCCTGCTCCAGTCCCCACAGATGTCTTTAAGAGCCATGTACCAAAACTCCACACTGAGTTCAGATGCAGAATTATTCCCCACTCACACAGTTTAAAGTATCAGCTCCTTATCTGCATCCTTACCCCTTTTTCTGCAGTTCATAGAGTCTGGAGGACCCACACGTGACTTCTGAGGGAAGTTAAGGATGGTAAGAACAATGGCTTCTCTCATGCTCATGTAGTAATGAAGGACAGAAGTTCAAGATCATGATCAGATGCCAGTAACACCTCAGGACACCAGCACACCCCCTCCCCTAGGAGGCCCTTATACCAGAATCACGTACTCAAACCTCTAAGATAAATAAAGAGAAACTTTTTATTCAGTGAAAAGTAACAGTTCGTTTTAAAAAGCATATTTCTTTTCCCCTGCAGTTAACAAGCTATAACATTGACAAAACTCTTTCTGGCTGCATGGTAGAACGTGCCATTTAAAATAAGAACCATCAGTTTAGCCAGCAAATCAAAGTCTTAGAGAGGTACATTTCCATAGTTATCTTCTAGTAGAAGAGTACCCAACAGCCAGGGGAGAGGCTCTGTGAGAAGCTTCCATGAGATCATCTAGTGACCCTGACCAAAGAGCCTTTCATCTTCTGTGTAGGGCTGAGAGTAGAGAGGTTGGAGAGTCTACAGCTGACCAGGCTTGTTGCTTTATGTGGATTTGCGTACTACTGAAACATTCCATCAGTTGTTGATAATTCAAAAGCAGAAGGGTGAAGACAGCAAAGAGCTCAGAAGAAAAAGCTAAATTCTCCTCCCCTCACAATCCATTGCTGCTGAGTATTCTCAACAGAATGCATTTTGGATAAAAACACTCCCATTTTGACTCAAGACTTACTGAAGGAAGCCATCAACCCTAGCAGAATAATCAGTAACTGCTAAACGAGCAAGAGAACCAGAGAGAGTCTATGGAAAACAGCCCTTGATTTCAGCACAGAGCAGGGATTCATCTGAGAACACAAGAATTTGGAGGAGGAGAATCTCTGTCAACAAAGGCCTCTTTCGGGAGGACAAAAGAAACTAGCAGAGTTTTTCCTGGAGCAGTCCTACAGCGAGATCAGCAGTACCAGCAGCAAACCAGCAACTCTTACTAGAAACACTGTGCATAGGAGGCACGTTTTACATAGGAGCAAGTTTTTACACTTCTGCCAAGCTACCCTGCAAATGAGACTGCTCCAGCATCAAGCTATTTAGTTATTTTCTTCCTCTGATATGCTATGAGTGAGTTGTACAGACTTATCTTTCCATTTAGGCTCATCATGGTTCAGGACATGAAAGTCCTCACACTTCTCCGGATGACTGCTCTGCAGATGGGACACGATCTCAAATTGAGGGCACATTCTCCACAGGCTACCAGGTGGCCACATGGAACAAACACCACAGACACATCTCTGTCCAGGCACACTTTGCACATCCTTTCCTCTCGCAGGCGTCGGAGCTGTTCTTCTGTGCTCATCCGAGACTCATCTTTACCAAAAAGAAAAAAAAAGCCCGAACTGTTAGTACCGTAACAGCTCCAGAGTGCCCATCCTGTCATCTCAGGATGTCACACTGCAACTTGCTCAGCATTTTGTTCAGAGACAAACTGTGAAGATGGCAGATGTACCTCTCAGGCAAATGTCATTTAAGCTGAAAAACTACAGCTGTTATAGACTGTGGATGATCTACACAAGACTGAGCAGGGACGCAGAACAACATCTTTTTACTGTTATATGTAAATTATCCCAATAAACCAAATGTGGTGTAACAGTCTGCTTCATTCTCAGTGGCACTCTAATTCCTGAGTAAGGGGCTATATGGTTGGTTACCATTTACACTGTGCCATCCAGGATTAAAAGATGAATGAATACAACGACCACTGATACTGTGACTATAAAAATATCATCCCAATATGGCCAGGCTCAATTTCACCACCACTGTCAGCCCAGTGCACCTGATTCCTTTGGTTGCACAGATTGCATTTCTTCTCTTGAACGGGATGTTTCAGCCTCTCTCAGACCAGCATCTGTATAACCAGGAAAGAAGATGGCATTAAACGCTGCCCCATCCTCTCTTCAGATGAAGCATCCTGGATTTCAGCAGCCTTAGGTTAAACACCTCTTTATTCCACTGTTAACCTCACACTCAGCCTGGCAAAGCCAATGTTCTGTGGTGTTTTAATCACCACGTGTGTTAACCTCTCTACCAAGAAATGTCCACACCACAGTATCCTCAGAGGTGGTTTATCTACCAGGCAGCAGGAGTCTATCAGCTGCTCATTCCTGCTCCT
>NW_010396060.1:54323-66844 GCF_000710305.1 Buceros rhinoceros silvestris
GTGCAGGTATGTAATCACACTTTTGGTTTTGGGGAGATTTTTTTTCCTTAAAGAGATAGCGGACTGCGATACGGAGACAGGAGCTCTGGGAAGCATGCTGGTACCAAAGAAAGCCTGGGTGGAACTTCATCTTCAAGTAAACTTCACTCAGCAAGAGACTTCACAAAACAGGTAACGAGACAGACATAGGTAAGTTAAGGAGACTATTATCCAAACAAAGAAGTGTGGCTATTTCTGATCAAGTCAGTGATTCAATCTAAATAGGCTTGGAAGAGAACTCCACCCTAGAGGCCTTGCTTCAGAAACTGCCCCTGTGTCTGCACCAGGTGTAAAATTTGAGCATAAGCCTCTGCACTAAGCAGCTGTCTACTACTGCAGGTCTAAAGGCAGCAGACAATACTGAGGATGTCTACCCCATAGCCTACTGGAGGCAGATACAGTTACTGATACCCCAGTAATCACAGCTCCTTCGGGTTTCTTTAAAGCAGAATTCCATCCTTCAGCCTCTGCTCTTAATTCCAGCCTAGGAAGAGAGAAGGTAGACCCACAAGACACTCACAGCAGTGCTCAAGATGAAGTGAAAGAGGTTAAACAGCCACCAAGACCGTGGGTGTGGAGTCAGGCATACCTCTGCTTCCCTCTGCACTGCTGCTCTCTTCCCAGGCTGGCTGAAGCAGATCAGAAATCAGCTCAGATTCAGAAAGGTAGAAAGTCCCAGTCAGCATGTATTTATTCTCTACCAGGTTGACCACACAGGTGGCATCAAAGCCCATCTGCAGGACGTTCTGCACTAGGGTAAACTCATCCAGAGAAGGACAAGCCTGCAATTCCCAGTTCCTCAGAGGATCTGTAAGGCAGGGAGCAGATACTTTACCAAAAAGGTGGAACATTGGGCCAAAAGTAAGCCACTCCCTGAAACTGTTATATATAAAGTGGCATTAACATACTCCAGAACATTCCCCAAGTTATCTATATGTAGCTAGATCAACATCCAGATTCAGTCTTTACTTCCAATCATCATTCACAAGAAAGTCACCAAAAGCAATTTCATGAAGGCCAAGAGATTTACTTTGGATGGTTTACGCTACTGTATCAATGAACCAAGTCTCCCTTGTTTGGCTCCACTCCAGAATCCTTATCTTGGTTTTCACATCCCAGAACAGAAAGACTCAAAACTGCTTTCATGAAGATCAAGTGGAACATCCCCATTGAAGTCTCTTCTACCTCAATCTACCTCAACCAGTTATCAGTAAAGACAGAAGTGGGAAATTCAGCTGGCAGTCCCTTCAAAGGCTCAAGTCTTTAAGCTCATCCTATTGGATGGACTCACTAAAAGTGTGATAAGAATCAGTTTGTCACAGTTAGGGGAGCCAAATTTCACCTACTTAAATTTCCAGGAGTAACTAATGAATAAGAATAGATCCCCAGGATCACTCTCATGAACAACTAAGCCCTCTAGCTGTTCCTTGGTCTCCTATCAAGTCTGTTTAAAACACAGTAGCGTGAAAGACTCTACAGACAGACAACAACATCAAGAGCATGGACAAGTCAAAGGAAGGTTAGGCAAGCATCCAAAAGTCACATGATTATCCGGACTAGCTAAATGTTTCTGATCTTAGACTAAGAGCTCTCACAAGAGCAAGTATTTTTGCTTCTTGTGCTAAAGACCATTTCCCAAAAATAAAGTGAAACAGCTTCTAGAATATCAACACATCTCACAAACACCATGTCTGGTGTGCACAGTAGCTGGGGAGGGGTAGAAGTTAAAGACTACACCACTTCCAGCAGGAGACAAGAGACCATGTAATTACAGCACTGACCTTGGGAAGCAGAGGAATCTTGTTCAGTCTGATCCCAGGAATCTTGTTCAGTTTGATCCCAGGAATCTCTCTGAAAATGTCACAGAAGAGAAGCATGTGGTCAAAACTCCCTTCATTTACCAAGCCCCATCCACTATACAGAAAATATTCATGACTCACTGGAGATAGCTCGGTGCTAGAAAAGGACTCCTGAACACTGCTAACAAATTCTCTACCCCTCGACCGCAATAAAAATTCACACCTGTAAGCAGAAAGATTTAAATGTATTAGTACAGGATCTCTCAAGTGGAAGTAGCAGTAGTAGTTTGAATTTTAGAAGCCAAGGGTGTTATTGGGTTATGAGCAAACCACTATACTCATTGAAGAGGGAGTACATGGTCCTTCCTCCACACATACCCCCCCTCCAGCTCCTTGCATGAAGGGCAACAGTAAGAGGCTCATGATTGCCCCCTTAATTCAGTCTCCATGTTCGGCCCAAGATGAGCTCAGTTCTAACATCCTTTGTAACAGATCACAGAAAATGTGCCAACAGACCAGTTCACAGAGGAAACCAAGAACTGCTACACAAGAACAAGGTTTACAATATCTTGCTTTTGGTACCTCAGTAGTAGAAACCAAAGCTGTTCTTTAACATCAAAGTGGTTTTAACTGAACTTTTAGATGTGAACAAGGTCAAATGAGAGTCTCAGGTCTGAACTGTGCCATTTTACCTGAGCTTGAACATTTGATCTTGCTTTTAATGTGAGAGAGTCTAAATATTTAGGCTTTGTCACTTCTCCTTGTACAGTTCTTTTAAAAAAACTGTTATAGCTTGGACAACCATTGCCCAGTAGGTTTCACCACTAACACAGAACATTCCAGTGATAAATCAGCTTTTGGAATAGATGTGGCAGAGCCTCAGAAGGAGACTAAAGGGACTGAAACCAACTGTCCTTGAGTCAGCAAACTACTGTCAGGGACAACATATGCAGAGAGATGCCAGAGACATCAGCTGCTTTTGGGGAAGGGTGGAAAGGGAGAAAGAGGAGAGGCAGCTGAAGATACAATGATTGAGTTTTCAGGCCAATCTTTGGTTCTTCTACAAGTGAGGGGAGAGTGGGAGGAAGGCTCTTTGGGAAGACAAAGTGGCAGACCTAGAAACGACTTTTCTATCTTGACCCACTACAAGCATCTGGAGATGGTCTGTTGCTGTGCAACTTTGATTTTGAGGATTCAGAACCCTTCTCTTGATACTTTGGAGATTTCCAGGGGGTTACACACTATTGCAACAGTTTGTGTCATTAAACACAATTGACCATACCTTACTAGCTTTTCACCTGCTCGAACTAGGTAGAAAAATCTAGAACTAAGCTAATAACAGAGACTGGAAGCAGTACATATTACCAGTATACCTGTGACTCATTTGTGTTTCCGGTGGGGGCACTTCTATCTTATGAAAAGAGAGAACAGCGTGGAATGCTCAGCATACCTTTTGGTCTTGCTGTGAGGGATGTTTTGTCAACCAAGGCTGACTTACCCTGGATACCATTTGGCATGTTCCCTCCAAGGATCATCTCCAAACGACCAGTTCCTCACACCTCCATCACAGTGGAAACACCGCACTACATCACCTTGTCCTGAAAGAGACATCAAGAGATGATTTAACATCTGAGACACTGTATGCTCTGCTGGCCCTGGATGGGAACCTGGGGAGAGATTCAGCACAACACAGGTTACCAATGAGCACACGACAACCTCCCAATGCTGTGCAAGTTGTATAAGGACAGGAAATCTGATGAGAGTTTGAACTCCCAGAGCTGCAGCTGGTTGAGATGATTCCAGAACTGGGTCACAAGCTATCAGGCAGCAGCATGTGAGCTCCACAGCTCCCATGAACACACATACCTATCCAGTCCCCCCCACCTGCATTTAGAGCTGTAATTAATGATCCTGATACACATACTTTGTTTCCTAGTCCCAGTCTGCCATAACCAGCAGTCAGATGGCAGACACGGCTTCTATTGCATAGGTGTAAGAATTTACCTCAGCGCAGTCCCGGCCTACACACCCTGTGCTTCTCTTCACTGAAATCACAGGGGGAAAACACTTAAAGCCAGACACAGTGAAGAATCTGCCTACAAATACCTTACCCTAAGGGCAAGGAAACAATATCAGTAAAGGCTGCCAGTGATTTGGGTCACAGACACAATGCTCTCGTGTTACAGCACTGCTGGGCTTAACCTAGTGCTCCGTTCCAGAGGTCTCCCGCTCCAGGGATGCCAGGGCAGTGCCATGTCAGACCACTGCTGCCTAATGAGTCCCCACAAAAAGTCTCTGTGCTGGGCTCTCAAACAGCTGCTCTCTAAGTCAAGCCTAACACCAAGACAGGGTTTTAGCTGCAGACACTTCTTTGTAGTTTATTCTGTCTTCCTGGCAATGCTGGTCTTGTGTGCCTTAGAAATTAATAAAACAACAAAAGCAGCAGACAAGCCAATATGCCTATAATGCTCTTCAACGTAGGCACACATGCTGTTTAGCCCCAGCTACTGTGCTGCTGGTAGACAGGTACAGGTCCTTGCTATTAACTGGATTTCTAGGCAGACAATTATTTCATCTTTATTACGGGGTCTTTACAGCAGCAACCCACAGTGTCAGCCAAAGGGACTGACCACGTACAGGCTTCTCTCAGATTTGGGTGTTCTTTGAGAAGGCTTCGATGCAAGACAGAGCTTATACAAAACACAACATGCTAAGTAAGTGCCTCAAATCCTTTCAGAAGTGCAAGAACAGGCTCAACAGATCTTAAGGCACACACATTTCTGTCAGTGAAACATCTCTTTAAAACACATCACTTTTCCCGCTCCTGCTGGTGAGGGAACTGAGGCACTACTGGACCCCTCAGCATCCAAACAGGGGTTAACATGGAAGTGAATTTTGCATCAGCAGCAAGGGAAGCAGCTGAAAGGTGCATGGGGTTTGTAACTACGCTCTACACACTTGCAAGTATTTGTGCAAGCAATAACATAGTGACACCTTCAAAAGTTAGCTTGAACAAATTTAAAACATTTCCCCAGAGCACCCACCTGTGTAAAAGAATCCTGCTCTAGCCAGTTGCTCCGGATGCATGTCCGTATATTGCGGCCAGTTCTGAAACGTAGACAGTCTCATCTCCTCTGTTACCATCTCTGGGTATTCTGGTTCACCAGGCAGAGCCGTCTCCTCACTCTCTACCCCCTGCAAAAAGCTGAGGAACTGCCCATCCACAGTGTCAAAGATTTCCTGAAGAGGAAGCATCTCCTGGTTCCCGACATCCTCACCACAAATGAATTTGCAGGAAGGGAAGAACTTCAGATGCTCTAGTACAGGGCAATCACCAGGTACCCAGTCCTTCAGGACACCACCACAGCAGAAACACTGTACTTCATCTCTTGGACCCACAAAGAAAAAGCCAGCCTTGACCAAATCCCGGGCAGATACAGGTGAGGTGCCCGGCCACTGCCGAAAAGTCCTCAGTCTTCTTGCTTCATTCTTCATGCTGGGTTCGAACAGCTGGCAGTGAGCAGCCCAGAGCTCAATTTCCTCTGCTGGTGTCATGTCGCCCATGTTCCCGTTCTGAAAGAGAGGATGAGATGTCCCAGAGCAGTCAGCTGGATTCCCAGTGCCAGGCAGCACTCACCCTGCCTCATTTGTTCCTCCTCTCCATGCACATTCCGGAAAGCTCCTGGTCTTGACAGAGCTGAGCTTGTCACGGAATTGCAGCCCAATCAGAGACCTGGTGCTTCCACACTTTGCTGAGTCCTCACTAGTGTCTGAAGGGAAGAGACCAGCACTTTCCAAGCCCCTCTGCACCATTTCAGGAGAGATGCTCATGGGAACAGCGTGGAGGGGGAAGGCAAAGCCTGTGCTGCCTCCCCTGCTGAGCCGACCCAGCTTTCAGGACCTGATCTGTGTGATAAACCCCCAGTCATTTTGCTCAGCTTTTAAATTAACATTAAAAAGACTCTGCTGCTTTTTCCCCGCTCTAAAAACAGATCCAAGAAGGCACGTGTCATGGTTTGAACACCAAACAAGCATACAGAGAACAGCCACACCCAAACAAATAGTGTCTCATAATGTTCATTTTACAGCCAAACACTACAGAGAACTTTCATAAGTTATAATGCTAACTAAACTGTGAATATATAGAAATATCTGCATAAGAGAGAACTTCTCCAGGACATAGTCTAAATTAATTAAGCCCAGTTTTGATAGGGAGGTTCCTTAAATCAAAGATAACACATTTTCTGCCTCTGCTAGTTCTGTGCAAGAAGAGTAAAATTGGTTACTGAGTGCCTGACTGTCCAAGCCCTCACCCCACTTCACAGCCCTTCCCCATGGAGTTAAACAGCCACTCAGCTGCTGCCTCTGAGAGCTCCTATGTGGCCAGCAAACACACTTCCAAAAGGTCATACGGCTGAGATGGGGATCAGTTTAAGTAAAGGAATTCCTCTGGCGTGCAGTCACTGCACACAGAAGGGGTAGGTGCAATCAGACCCACATTTGTAATTAGGTGGTGAAGGCATTTTCAGGGCACTGCACTGAATAGGTCAGTTCATCCTAACAAACCACTAACTAACTCCTGGTTATCAGAGCCAAGCATTATAAGCACCCAGACCCAAAACATCACATAAATATTAAATGAGGAAAAAAATACATATAGACACCCCCCCCCCAAAAAAAAAGGATTTGTTGTTTCAAAGGCAGTATGCCACATTATTAAGAGAAAGTATTAACTACTGCAGGCACAATCAAGTAGAGACCACCTGCACAGCAGCTCCTTCACAGTAAACACTGTCCTAGAGACCAGCACGAGGCACTTGGGCCAGGAGCAACTCTGAAGGACTATTCCTCTTGGTAAAGAGCTGCAGTACATTTAGAGGAGAAAGAAAACTTACAGGGTATTTTAGTTTCCAGACCTGAGGTGAGAGTCAACAAACCCATCCTTCACATGTTTAATGAGATTTTAAAGGCAAAAGCACACTCGCTCAACCACGTGCCTCTCACAGTAAAAGGTAGCAAGGAAGAGAAAGTTCATGAGCAACTGGAATTTTCTTCTATAATCATAACCACAGAAAGCAGAGTTGTAGCAGAAGGCTCTAGATGTTTTAGCAACTGTACTTTATTCAATGCAATAATTACTCAAGATCAGTGTTGCTGGTATGAAGAAAAATTCATGCAGGAAGAAGAAAGAGTCACTGATAGACAGCAGAATTTGCAAGCTGAGCAAACTCAGCAGTATGCAGTTTATTAGCCTGCACAGCAGATTTTGCTCTCAGAGCAGAGAAGCAACAACAGGACTTGCTCATGAAGCACAGCTCCACAACACCAGGGTAGCTCTTGCTTAGGAAAAAGCTCACTATGGTTTAGGAGCACTAAAGACATTTATACGCTCTACAGAAGATCCATTAACCTGGCTGACAAGGCTCCCCAAAGCAAATTTGCAATAGTTACACCACCACTAAAAACCAATATTCTCCCACAACCCGCTACTTACACCTGTGGAGTAACACACTTGCAAAGCAACATCACAGCTAACATCAACAATCCCTACAATTACAACAAGAGAAACTGAAATAAAACAGACATTCACCTGCAATATGCTAAAAAAAAAAAAAAAAAATAAAGTCCAAAACACTTCCAAGAGCTACAAGTCTCCCAACCCCACAAGCAAGCCTCCTCTCTTCTAGGCAACACAGAGCCCTTTCTCAAAGGAGCAGACCCTTTCCAGGAGACAAGTGACCCCACCTGCCACAGGGGCCATTTCTGCTGCTCCGTTTGCCCCCATTGGTTGGGTTTGTGCTCAAATTCTCCACTGGCTGAAGAGGCCCCATCCCAGCTTTAGGAGAGGAGATCATCAGGGAGATGCACAAACTTTTTCCAGCAAATAACTCTTTGGACCCCCTGAAAAAAACCAACAAAATAAGACTCCCCAAAACTTGTGACCTTGTTCAGACATGACACAGCCCTGGTCAGCACATCATTCTCTCAGGAGACACCACTCACAAGTCCTGGGTTTGCTGTAGGGCCTTTGCTCCTGCATCCAGGAGGTTTTAACTTCAGTTGATAGAGTAATGGGGTCTCCCACACAGGGGTTTGGCAGGAGTGTCCTGTCGAGAGGGGGACAGCCCCCTGCACCCCCTCAGTCGTGGTGACTCCATTAACCCCATTTCTGTGCCTTCTCCAACTTGCCCTCACACCAGGCATTTTGCACCTTGCAGTTCTTAGGAAAAAATGGTATAACGTGAACAGATAAACAGCCACACGCGTTCCCTGGAGAGCTCAGACCGATTACAGTGCTTGGGGTCAAACGCTCTTCTGCTGCCATCGCACCTTCACAGTTTGAAATCTCTGTTCTGGGGTCACCATTCAGGACGATGGATTTGAAGGCTCGTTTTGGAAGGTGCAATTACTCAGAAATGTGTTTTTCTCTACCACTCTTCTGCCCGAGAAGCTGCACGCAGCTTTTCCTAAACTATGTGCTTGACAAACCGTCAGTTCTCCCTGTCAGTGCAAGAACGCAGGTGGGTCCTTTTTTTTTTTTTCCGAGTCCTTTTCTCAGGGATAAGCCTATATAAACACTTTAATTGAGAAGAGTGTTGAAACTTTTGTTGTTTTAATTAACGAGGCGTTAATGGAAATCCCTGAGCAGCAGAGGGCAGTGCCTATATACAGCATTTACAGAACCCTGTACCCAGCGAAGGGGGTTCTCTTTTTGTGGTCCGTAATGAATTTCTTCATAATTGCACATTATCTCCTGCTCCACCCACCCTGTTCTTTATAAGTCTGTATTGATTTTTGAAGAATGTATCCTAAAAATATAAGACGCAGAGTTAACAAAATCCACAGAGGCTGTTCGGGGACTCTGCCAAAGGGTCGTAGCGAATTTTAGAGATAAGAACGATCGATAGCCCTGATGTTGTGAAGCATTTACAAGCAATGACCTCATCCTGTAGTGCTCAGAACCACCTCGCTTCTCGAATGCGGTCTCGGGAGGTGTTGGGAACATGGTGTACTCCTTGATCTCCCTCCTCACAGGCTCAGCCTCCCCAGCAGGCTGCGAGCAGCTCTCGGGGACGCTGTCATGCAGGGCTTAAAATCCCTGCCGAGGGCAGCGGGCAGCCCTGATGCACCCAGCGCCGTGGTGAAGGTGGATGGAACTGCTGAGCAGACTCCAGTCACTTCCTGTGAATTTCCCCGACTCCACTCACTTCCCGATTCCGATTCTGACAGGGAGGAGCCCCACACTGGGGCTCTATTCCCTCTTCCTCCTCAAAGGAGGTTCAGGAACAGGAGGCACACGGCCCCAGGTAAACCGGTGGCATTGCTACTCCAAACTGTTCACAAATAAAAGCACCAGCTCTTCAGGAGAGGCTGCTGTCAGCTGGTGACTAATGATGTTCCACCGCTCGGCCACTAAGTACCTTTACAGAAGGAGTTGTCAGACATTGTTACGACTCTGATGGAGCTCATCCTGCTTTTTACGTGGTGGAAAACCAGCCATCAAGAAACATGGAACATCTGATTTTCCCATTAAATTTTGCTCTAGTTTGGAATGTGCTTTTATTGCAGAGAGGTGCCTAAAAAGATCTACTCTGGAGCTCCTCACACTAGCAATCAGCTGGTCTTCTCCATGCTAATTGTCTCGGAATAGGTTTATTTTGTCCCTGTATCAGTGATCAATAGCAAGATTGAAAGATGAGGAAGAGAGACAATGGTCAAGCCTGAAGGACACTGCAAAAAGCTGAAGGGAGAAATGGGGTCTGTATTCTGAGCAAAGGCAGACTGACCTTACAACTTAACGGGAACGACACGACAACAGCAACGACGAGCTGCCTGTGATGAAGCTCAAGAGGGAGGCACGGGGGAGTCCTGGTGGTCAGTGGTTGTGTGGTTGAGCTCCTTGCGTTCCAGTGACGTTGTCTTGCCCCGAGCACCACGTGCGATGCCACTGTCTGGTGACAGCTGTTGACAGGCCACGCTCTTTGCATGTGATTTCCCTTCTCATGTTTTCACAAATGAGGTGTCAGTGACATGAAAAACGGGAGAGAAAAACAGATACTATTTCTCTGTGTGTCTGCTTTTATTTTTCGCCTTAAATTGACGGAAATGGATGTTGGATCCTTGCTTTGGCTGCATTCCACGGGGCTGTGGGGAGCAGGAGGGGGATGATTCCAGCACAGCAATGTTCAATTTTACCCCCCAGCTCATAGCAGAGGGCTGCAGAAAAATCTAAATATATATTAAAAAAGTATTCCATAATTTACACCTGAAGTCTTCTGACATTTCAGAGAGTGGGAAGGAAAAGATATCCAAAACTTTTTCGTGTACTAGAGCATACCACGATGTTTCCTTCAGCAAAGCCAAAACCAAATGCAAAGCTGTGTTACCCCCTTGGTTATGGAGTTACAGCCCAAGAGTGTCCCGAGCTGATGTAATTCTGAATATAGCCTCATCTAAACCCTCCAACTGAGACTCCTCATCCTCCCGGGTTTGCTTCTACAAGACTTCTCAGTGGAGAAGCACCACCGTCATTACAGTTACCAGGAAGAAGCAGTAACTCACACTTCCCTAATGCAAAGGAAAAAAACAGTGTTCCCACAAACACGGGCTTAGGCAGATACATGTATATATTTATATATGTTCCTCACATGCTCTGTCTGCTGAACTAACAGGTACAGCCTGATAGCTGTAGTCCCCGGTGCCTTAGGATGCTGCAGCAAACCCAGCTCTAACATCCTGCCCACGTACGCTCGAGGCGAGGATGATTCAGAGTCACACAGTTTCTATATCCAGATTAGTGAACATGCACAATCACGTGGACTCCAGAGCAGTGCCCCACCACTCAGGTACCCAGGAGGAGCCTCTCCCTCCTCCTCCCACGTGTCCCACTCTCCAGCCATGCTGCTCACTTTTTTCTCACGTTTGTTTTTGAAGCCCTGCTCTTAGACAGCTCCTTCATGGACCCTCTAGAGCATAGACCGAGCTTGTCTGCAGCTGCACCCTGTGGCAAACAGAACTACGATAAAGCGCGACGGTTCTTACTGGCCACCTAAGCCAAGCAAAGACCCCAAAGCATCTCCAGATGCTGAGGATTAACACCCTGCTCCTTCTTCCTTATCTCTGGACAACTGGTCGGAAAAGGGACAAAACAAAGTGAACGATGCATTTCAGATCATTTCCAAACGCGAGCACAGAGAAGACTCTGGTTTTGACTGCACCTACAGGAAAAGATAATTGCATTGTCTGCTATCTTTTGTGATGAATTTGCCACTTCTACCCCCAAATTAAGCATGGAGGTGTTACAAGTAACTTGTGGAACTACTGCCTGGTAACAGCACTGGTGAGAGCTCAGACTATGACACTGGACACCAGCATCACACAAGTTGGTACTTGGTCCAGTTTGGGCCTCAAGTTATTATCTCGGGTACTAACACATTAGACACGTGTTGAAAGCCTGACTTTGGTTTATCTTTCTCTCAAATATGCACTTACGTTACTCATACCTAGAAATGGTAAACGGTGCACGTTTGTGTCAAGAAACCTACACAAGAGGTACATTCGCAACCAACAGACTTACCAAGCTACACCTCTGCAGGTATTTTGAGACCTTCGAGAACCAGTCAGGTTTCTGGCAAATTTAAGGACCATTATTTCCATTCTCCAAACTGATGTCTGACACCTACGTAACATGTTACAAGATAATTTCAGTGACATACTGTTAATCAGTGAAAATTCTTTGTTATAAATCCTTTTATTGCACCAGTTTCCAATGAAGCCAAAAGAAATGACATTCTACAGATCTCAGGAAGTTGCTGTCATCTGGTGCCAGGGTTGTTCAGAAGCCCTGCAATATTTGCTGTTGTTGTGGGGCAAGAGGCTCCCAGCCCACTGACTCCGTATTCGGGCACTGAGTGAACTCTCCTTTACTGTGTTGGTAAACCCACAGTAAGGCCTCTGGGTGTTACCATAACACAAGTAATAATTCAGAAAAACACTATTAATTTCCATTTAATCACAAAGTACTTATGGTTTAGTCACCAGAACTCACATTTCAGGCAAACTGTCACACAAGTTTCTCTACTGTAATCAGAATACAAACTGCAGGATCTCGGGGCGGGTCGGAGCTGCCTTTTGTTCTGTGCAGCACCTACAAACTTTACTTTTACTAGAGGATTAATCAGGACCTAAAAACTATTAAGATGTAGCAACAAATCTGGTCATTAGATATTCTACTCGTTAAGGAAAAACCAAAAAAATCAGCAATAACAAAACCACCAACCCACGAGGTGCAACAGCTGTAATCACTGAGGTAGAACTCAAACACCAGAAATCAAAGGGCACTGCTTTATTTTAACCTGATTTCTCTGTAAGAAATTTCCCATTTCTCCTTCTTCCCTTCCTAAAAGTTAAGAGATTCACCTTTGGCATAAAGCAGCACTGAACGATGACAACTCAGGCGGCTTATTCGACACTGTCTCATGATCTTAAAGGTCTTTTCCAACCTGAACGGTTCTATGACCCTATCTCCACACCTCCCCTCAGAAGGGTGCGGGTAAATGACGCGTCTCCCTGAAAACCACCAGCTTTCTCCTTGGCCATGCCGAATCCACCGTGAGCTATGCCAAGGGCGGCGAGATTTCACCCGGGTGCTAAAGAACAGCAGCCAGAAAATTAAAATGAATT
>NW_010396061.1:0-7559 GCF_000710305.1 Buceros rhinoceros silvestris
ACTCTTCTCTGCCAAGGAATGCTTTTCCCAGTCTCCCACACACTCACACCTGCGCCACGGGCCGGCCAGGTAGCGTCTTAAGGGAATATCTTCAAATTCTGCTGCGCGTAGGGGCCTGATGCATCCGCCGCAGAGATAAGGGGTACCGCTGGGTCAATCCGTCACAGCAAAACAGTTCGTTAGACCACACCCGCCAGGAATCGGCACAAACGGAGAAGGTTCCACCCATTCTGCAGAAGGAGTCTTTTACTGCTTCAGAGAAACAGCAGGTCATGGACGTGTCTTTCTCTCCTCAATAAAGGTTTCCAGCCCGGGGGTGTGAGATTCAAGAGTCCAGCGCAGCATGTGAGAGAGCTGCAGCACGGACAAGATAGAGAGGAGGGCAGATAGAGCAGAGGGGGACAAGCAAGATGGCAAAATGGCGTCGAACCTCTCAGCACGCCCCCTTTTATGACTTCATTCACGGAGGCATGTTCTCCTTCCCGGAAGCTTGGGAGAACCACAGCTCTCTGGGAAGAAGAAAGCCAGACAACAGGAGAGCATCCGGTTCCTCCATGTTGAACCCAGGACAGACATCACAACACCAGACTCCTCACACCAATCTTCGCAAATAGCTTTTGATACTTGATAAAATAATTCACATCGGGGTCGTGGGGAGAGGAGGAAGCAGGGATGGAAAATGCAGCGCTAGATATTGTGAAATCGGGTGCTGATCTTCCTCTGATCTGTTATCAATCCCAGAGCAAGGACTCCGCGGAACAGGAAGTGTACACCACCAGCATTAGATGCAGCTGAAGTTCCTGACAGGACAGGACGGACCGAGAGACGTCTGTCCCCACTACAGAATACAACTGGCCCAGACAGAAAGATCTGGGCGACAGACAACAGGGGTGAATTCCAGAAGCTCAACAGCAGAACCCTGTTCCAGGAAAACTGATTCCTGCTCTAAAGCTCCTCAGCAGGATGCAGACCAGAAACACTGACCAAAGACAACTCAGGTGACACTGCAATACGACCATGAGAAAGGGGGTCAGGTTGAACTACAAGGAGGCCAGGAGATGGGATGGTATTGCAGAAGGAGACTGAGACCTTTGAAGACAGAATACATCTGCCACAAGAAGTAGCGGTGGCCACTGCCACCAGCTAGATCAGCAGGCTGCTCTGTCCTCAGGGCAGTGTCTGCTGAAGAACTGGCGAGCACTACCCAACGCTGGACACGTGCAGCCTCGACGTAAGAAAACGCCCCATGGAGCAGCAGTGCTCCGAGGAGCCTCCAGCTCAGCAGCAGATACAACAAGCCTGATTCTGTGAACCAGAGCTGCTTCAGTGAGGAAACAAGCACTCTGACACAGGCCTGGCTGGTCTTCATCACCTGAAACCCTCCTTCAGTCGCTTAGCTCTTCAGTTCCTCACTGAACTACGAGGAGAGGACTGTACTGTGGCCCCTGCAGGAACAGCTGCTGTTGCAAACACTACACAACCAACAGTCAGACTTAAAGATGTCCAGAAAAAAACCAACCCTGGATTGTTTACTGTAACACATAAAGGGTTTAGAAATTTTCCATTACTAGGAAAACAAATTTCAAGAGACAGATAAGTAAAGAATTTGGAAGAGACAGGAAAAGGTAAGAGCCTTCTGCCCCAAAGAGACCACCGAGAACAGGCTAACACAGCCAGCTTGCCTCTGAAGAACAGGGGAGAGTCATGGAAAACGTCAAAAACCCAAAAGCAAAAACACATGGAAGATTCTCCACTACATCACCTGGCACAAGCATCTAAAGGTGAACTAACCAGAACTTGTTCTGTAGAATTCTGCTCGTTTTAATTTGATCTTTGTTTTAAAATTCCCTCCTCCATCACCAGCATGTCTGTTTTCTCTCAGTTAAATGCAGTAACGGACCACGCAACGCTCATCTCTCTGTAGGTCTGCAGAGGTAAAACTCAAGGTAACGTGTTCTGAACAGGCAGTTCAGTTCAAGACAGTTAATTTCTGAAATAGAAAAACGTTACCCACCATCCAGCTCCTTCTCAATGAAATCCATCCTGTGTATGACTTCATCCTGCAGAGATTCCACGTGAGCGAGAAGATTAAGCTGCCACTGCAGCTGTGAGTTCACAACTCCTTCTTTGTCTTTTTCCAGCAATTTCATCTCGATACCGTCCTCTGAGGAGACCTTCTTAGAGACAGACTCTCTCACCTAGCGGAAATACAGACATCAGTACTGGTTACAGCGACACAGGATGGGGGAGCCGGACCGGCCGGGCCCTTGGTTACCCGAGCTAATTGCTCACCTCCCCAGGCTAGGGGAGGGCAGGGGGACACAGAGAAGAGAGAGCATACACAAAACCGGAGGCAGTTTGGGCGAGAGGATCTAAACACAGACACACTTCTGCAGGTACTCTGCTGAGGCCTGTTCGTTGCGCTTCACAGGCACCTGCTTTTCAGAAGTTAACAGGGACACACCTGGCCAGCTCCCCACCACGTCCCACTGGGAGACAGCGCGCTGCATCGGTGCCTCCTGGGGACCGCTGGAGCCACCGTTAACACCGCAGCCATCAACCACCCAGCAGGTGAGTCTGCAGTGAGAAGGCAGTTTTCCTGAAGGAATCTCATCTCAACTCTACCAAAACTTTCATCGAAGCATCTGGACATGAAACATCACCACCCCCGATAAAACTCGACTACGCTGTCAGCAGTGTTGATTCCACTGCCCGAAATTCTTCATCATTCTGCTGAAATGCGACTGGATTTGGAACAAGGCTCCCAGAAGACTGAAGAACTGACAAACGTGCCCCTCTGGGAAACATCACGTAATCTTCATCGGTTTGATAGTTGAAAAGAACATGAATTACAGCTAACACAGGCATGAAATAAACCCCCCAGACTTTGCAATCTGGAACAGGGAGGTCAGTCTTTCAGAGGTTTTCTAACCTTTGTCAGACCGTATTCCGTGACTTGGCGCTAACTCATGGAAGGAAAGTTTTTGCACTGGTGTGTAGAAAGAAAGGCCTTTAACAGACAGACCTGACAGAGCTGCAAATCAGGACCGAGAGCAGAAAAGATAAAACTGGAGTGCTCCAGGAGGGAGCAGACACAGCATTATTCAGCAGGGACCATTCTTAAAAATCAGCTCAGGCTGCTACTTCCCCCGACCCCCCTGAAATGCTGCCAGAAGAACCTGGAATGAATGTAACGTAACTGTGAAAAGAACCATGAAACAAGGCAGAGATCACGACGGGCGGGGACACCAGCGTGTTGGGTAGGATCACACCTGCTTGGCCTGGTGTCCCTCTACCCCGCTGCTGCGGCTGCGTTTATTTTTACTTTACGTGCGCAGAAGCAATGAACTGCCGTGGACTGTAATGCATGTTCCACACACCATGCAGATGATTTAAGGTCCAGGAGTCCTCCTCAACTAAGATTAGGGGGTTTTAATTATTTGAAATGGAGGAGCTGATCAGGTCTATCATTTTAATTCATACTGGCAACTTCAATTTAACAGTATAGGGAAAAACGAAACACAAATAAACAAACTGAATGCTACTAAAAGGGGTTGAGTTCTGCACTCTGCCAGGCAAACACATCCTCTACGCCCTCTAGAGAGGGTTAATTTCAAACAAATACCTTCGAGAAAGTTTGTTTGGATTCATTTTCCATCTTGCATATTTCTCGGTCCAGATTCCAGCCAAATCTCTCCGATAGGGCATCATCCCCGTTTTCCCTTATTCTATTTACCCCGTCGTCCACGGCTGAGCCCCGTGTTTCCACCACCAGCCTCTGCTCTATCGCAGGGTAGTAGGCCCGGGGCTTCTGGTAACAGTGTTCACTGGTGATGTAGGACTCCTCCACAGAGGGAAGGGCTGAGGGTTTCTCAACTGTCCCATTCCAAGTTCTGTAACCGGCCGTCTCCTCTTTGCAACAGTTTTCCTCGATGTGAATGATGTGTTTGGTATGAGTTTTTTCATCCACCGTAATGTGCTTCCATGGATGGCACCAAAGCTTTAGGTCAGGATGTTCTTTGTTTCTGTTTGAACATAGAACACTCACATGTCAAGGTACTGGACAAACTACCTATTATATAAAGAAATTGAGTAAGAATATTTTAACTACCACATGCTTTAGTCATCACAGTTAGTGAAAAACACCCCAATATTCTGACATAATGTAATTTCCCTGACCTCAACTGTGTATCTTCCTAAAACATTCTGCTGGGTTTGCTATTTTCATTTCTATAACATGGCATAAAAGCCAAGTGTTGGCATTAAGAAAAAAATTAAGGAATAAGTTTCAAATAGATACATGCAACTTTTCCCCAATGTTGCACTTTGCATCAGTATTTGCAATTTATTAAAAGCATAAACTCATTTTCACTGGGATATTTTTAGTGAGGTAAGTCAAGAACGCTGAAGCTGAACTAAGATTTCAATAATTTTAAACACCAGTAAAGAAAAATACCCCATCAAACACTCTGTATCAGACGTTACCCTGCAGTTCTCCAAAATAAAACTCAGAAGTTCAATCCACTGATCTTTTATAACCCTCCAGCAACAACAGCTGGGGGAATTGAGGTGGTGGTGGTGTAGAACTTCTCTGTTACCTCCTTCAAAACCTTAGCTTTCCTTTAAATCCCCATCGCCAGCCTGGTACACCAACACGCCAGAGTTCCCCCACCTGCTTCCAATAAAAATCCTTATTGCAACTGTTTTCAAGCGGACTAACACGTTATCTATTCCAGCAGCAGGGACACCTGCAGGTCTCAGGTTCTTACACAGATATAACAACCAACCAAAAATTCAGAGGGAGTGTTTAACGAGTGTGTTCATGTCCGTCAGGCATCACAACAGCAGTAAAAAGGAGAGCAAAGCAGGGTCACCCTGCATATCTTCAAAGGGCAGCAGCTCAGCTGCTGGTGCAAGAACACAGCGGGAGCAAATCCTCACCCTAAAGCACAGACGGGAGGGGTCAGCCCCAAAACCCCGCTCTGTGCTTCCCTGCAAACAACGGCAGACAGACTTAACCCAGGATGCTGATCCAGCTGTTCCAGCTGTTGGCCAAACCACTCCACAAAACACAACCCTTTTACTTGCAAAGGAACTGCTTCCTAATCCACCCTACAGCAGCTGAGGCTTCTTCAGAGTCTATCAGAGGATGGCAGGGCTCGAAGAGCTGCTCAGACGAGGTCGGACAGCCCCTCTGCCATGCCCCTGGGGAGCAATCCTGAACGACAAGTGCTCGTCCACCAGAGCTGCTACTCCAGCTCCGTCAACATGCTACACCTAAAGGCACTATTTCGCTCAGCAAAGAGCAAGGGATAACTTGACAGAAAACAGAAAACTGAAAGATGATGCACCAGCTACACGAGGATGAAAATTCCAGTGCTTAATACTTGATCAACCTTTTAACTATCGCCTCTGAAGGCTGGCTCTGCCTCCCACTGCACCCAAGCTGTCAACGTCACCCCTGGTCCTTTGCCACCTCCTTGAAATACTGAGCACTCTCCTAACAGCCTCAGGCAGCTCTGAAATCGGCTCCTCTCCCCTAGCTGGTAGATCTCCATCAACAATATAATCATTTTTAAAATCCTTTCTGATTTACGTAATGATAAAGAAAAAGCGGGCTACGGCCTTTGACAAGATGGTCCTGACAGGAGCACCCCTCACCCTGAATTAAATCCCCTCACCTCACCAGCTTCAGGATGGGAGAGAACAGGAGCAGACGCTGTTAACAGGCATCACGCACTCGCTCAGTGCTCCGTCACTTAGTACCAGGCAAATCTCAGCTTACTCTACAGCTGGAAAGTCACAATCTAAAGTCTTGCTGTTTCAGAGAAGACCCCTTAGGAGGGGTCTTACAGTATCTATGTTCCACCCTCTCCAAAAAGGACAGGGATTACTCGCACTTCTGACTGAAGGGTACCTTCAAGGAAGAGCAAAACCTTATGTTAAAATTGCTACTCTCTTGCTGTCAGCATTATTCCTCTGCTTTAGCATTTTAGTACTCCAGTGGCCCTGCTGCATCACCACAGATTAAATTAAAGGGGAAAAGTTCTAAAAACAATGGAAACACTGAAAGCTTTGCTTTCCAAATTGCTGCTGTGTTATTTATCAACTAACATATTATAAATATGGAATTCAATCTATTTAGAAGCGTTGGATTTGAGTTAAAAAATAGAACTTTTTTCAGTCATCAGAACCCAAGAATGACTTTAAACAGGAGAATATTATTTTACAGTAATTACAAAGTATGTTATTTTTCATATATATCTGTAATAATCTTTGCAGAGAAATTAATTGCAACAGGTTGCAATCTGCTTCCCCAGTACAACAGAGCTGCACGTTATGCCCAACGGAAAGATGTGACTTCTGCCGAAAAAGTGATGATGGAGAATCCCTGGAATGGAGAAGGCGAGTGTTGTAAGGACACTGCCATAGGTTATTCGCCCATCCGCTTCCTGTCACTCACATCTATTCAGGTGCTTTAGGAAAAGTTGTTGTTACTAGTTTTCGCCCTCTTTCCTTTGTTCTTTCCCAGCCCTGCTATACACGGTCAGTTTACACTCCTCAACACATTTAAATGGTTTAAGGAAACTCCTTTTCCAAGATCACGTTAGCAATTCAAACTACGTTGTTACACATCCACAAAGAAACACAAAAAAATAAGACTGAATTTCTGGTTATTTTTCTACTATTTGAAATCTACTTCAGGTTGAGGACGCACCAACTGACACTGAAATACTGCTTACTGTAATATGCTCATCTTCAGCTGCAGTCCGTGCAGTACTTCTATCACTCTCTGCACATCGCCAAGAAGCTGGTGAGTGGCTACTATCTTCTTGGCATTCTGGTGGGAATAATTTTCTTCCAGAAATGCTAAGCCATGCATGTGACCATTACTCAACCACTCCTTCTCATACCAGTACTTTAGGCTGGACCTCTGACCTGAAGCAACAGTAAGGAGCGTGTTAAAATGATGCATTAACTGTGGTACGTTAACATTACTGGTAGTAGTTCAAAGTCTTGCAACAGCTTAATTGTTCTTATTGTTAATACCAATAAAGATCCTGTAACAGCAGGCGAAACCCTGAAGACATGAACTTGTGAGACGACAACCTCAGGCAAACCCCCCCGCCCAGCTGTAAAAGTCTTCAGACCCCACGTTCTGTTGGGGTGGGGTACACCCACAAGGGTAACAGCAGCCGATGCACGGAGAGAAGCATTTCCAGCAGGACATCACACTGTCTGGTGACCATGGCTGCAGCTACAGCTGCAGCACAGCTCTCTGCAGAGGGAGAAAGGCAGCACGAGGCAGCGAACTTCCCTTCTCCAGTGGTACTGGTTTTAAGCATCGTACAGGTATTAGTTCAGTCATTCAAAGGTAAATTGGAAAGGAATCAGTGATGAGGTTCTGACGGAGAGCTTGCCTAAGTCAGGCTATTAATGCTTATTCTAGCGTAAGAGGTTGGAGTATTAACATCTGAAATGAAATTACGTTAAATGTGATAAATGCATTAGTAAAAGCAACTTAAAAAGCCAAACAAAACGGTATTAGCAGGAAAGAG
>NW_010396061.1:7655-13602 GCF_000710305.1 Buceros rhinoceros silvestris
GAGTGGAACTTGAGATGCTTGCTGAATTGCAAAAACATGAACAAAAATACCCAAGCAAAAAATACAGCAAAAGCCTCCCCACACCCTGTAAAATGCGTTGTTACAACAAGTGTTCTCAGAAAACAGCTCAGCACCCCGAGAAACACCGCATCATCCACTGGCCTATATAGAGCCCAACCAGGGAGCCTACAAAATCCGCAGTAGTACTGGAGCGCAGGCTCTGAACGACGCTCGCAGAAAGGCCTCCAATAAGAGCAGGTTAATATTGACTAGATGTTTCAGCAGTTAAGGAGAAGCTGAAAAAACAAATGACTAGTGACTGGGCAGCAGAGTCAGACCGAGGGGCTGCCCACGCTGTTCACTGCGGCACCACGAAGCAGAACAGCCCTCCGGAAGCTGTACTGCGTGAGCAGAACAGGCGTTCCCACGCTGCTGCACAGCGCTTACACAACAGCAGCGGAACGGTTTCGGGATCGTGGCCCATATGAACATCCAGGGACATAAAGGACCCTTTGCCATTGCAGTGGACCGGTCATGCTGTCTGGGTAAAGGAGCAAAGGCAAGTGAGTGGACTCGTGAGCACACGCAGCCACTCGCCACACAGGACAGAACTCATGTTTTGAGGTGAGACCTCCACAGAAACCAACGCAGGGAAGAACAAAGGTTCCCCGCTGTAACAGCTCGACTCCTCTGGCAGATACGCCGCATCGGGCAGGAGATCTTCTAGGTATGGGCAGAACCGCTTTGGAGATTTTCCTGACAAACCCGTGTTAACCACCACACATTTATTTCTGTGTAGAGAAGCTGCCATCTGTGACAGAAAACGGAGCCCAGCCCCAGACTAAACCGATCGTGCCTTCTACGGCCAGGATGAATCCATCGCATCATATGCATCTGGATAGTGTTTAAGCAAGGGTCAGTGTTAACAAATCTCTTAAAAATGCCACCCAACAACAACAAAACAACCCTAGGATGGCAGTCGGCACAGTTTGTAGGCATAATTACACTAAAATGGCTTTTATTTCCAGTAATATGAATGTTGCTGTTACGAGTCCCAGCATTAACCTGGGGAAAGTTCCTAAATCAGAGTTTGCAGAGTGGCTGCACCCCATTTAAAGAGCAAAAAAACCCCTGAAGTTTCAGGATTTTCAAAGCACTAGTTAAAAAAAGTGATTAAGCTGATTAAGCAAGTGAAGTTGTAATCAGTTTATTCCCAAAAAGCATTCTGGTAATCTCTTACTAAATACAAATAGTTCAAGCGTGATGGTACAACCCCAGATCACATTTAAACTGAAGTGCACAACTGACTCAAATTGACACAAATCAAAGCAAAATATCTTGACAACAGCAGGTTAAAGCCCTAGATGCAAGACACTGTAAAACCCTTCAGCGAATGTTGAACAATTACACTGCTTAAGAGAACCACGTGCCAGCAAAGCGTGTCTTCCTTGCCACGAGCACAAACATCAGTGCGTGAACCACACAGAGCAGAGTGAAGCTGTGGCAGAGCCGGCAGTTTTAACAGCCGAGGAAAGCAGAGATCACAACGCAAATGTGTAAGGAACCAAAAATGTCTTGTGATTAGGCAAGCAGATCCCGCTTCCTCATTATCTCTGAACACGGCCTCAAGCCCAAACCCCATCCGTCTGCACCTTCAGCAAGGCTTTGTCGTTCCCAGGGCTGGAAGTCAGAGGAGGTCCACAGAAGAGTCATTTCACCTGCTGCGTTAAGGGGGACCGAGACATTTCGAAACGGAGGGAGAGGACGTATCGCTGCATGAGCTCTGACTGCATGACCCCAGCTAAACACCAATTACCTCGGGCCAGGCACTCAGAGCAGTGAGCTCCAGGGCTGTGGGAACAGCGAGCCTCCTGCCGACTTATTTTCAAGGACGCGCAGGAAAGCTGCTGTCGCATCCCGTAAGATGTGCCCATGGGAGTCTTTGCTTCCCTTTCTGGGGGGCTTCTGAATTCATTTTCCACAGCTGGTGAGCACAATCCTTATGACTGGCACATTCGTGACAGAGGGTCACTGTAGTTAAAGCACTCCTTTCCACTCCTGTCCAGCTGTAATTCCACAATAACGACTCAGGTACATTCACATCAATTAAACTTTCTGTACTTGTAAGTGAACTCAATTACCTTCAGTGACAGACACAGCTGCAGGAGCAAAAAACCAAAAGCCAAGCCCAAACCCACAAAACACAAATCTTTGCAGTATGCGTATATACAGATACACTAATAATGTTACTACATATATAAGAAAGCTCTTTAACCTTAAATTTCTGTACCTGGAGGATCTTGGCAAATATAGCAGGTATATTTCTCAGGTACATTATCTTCCAGCAAGCCCATACAGACTCCATGCTGCCAGCACAGACACTCTTCACACTGTTTAAAGTCAAGAAGTGCACGTGAGCAGAAGTGAAGCCCACGGGGGCTCAGCAAGGTTACCTCCAGTAAGAGACACAGCATCTACATATTTTAAGACAAAAATGTGTATTAGTACCCACCCCCCTCTTCCCTGCTGCAAGCGAACACATTAAAGAATCAGACTACAATAAAATCTTGACCCTTCCCACACATTTTCCACAGAGATTTCTGGAGAGTGACAATTGAGAAGTGGAAGCAGAGATCCCAAAAGGTGCAAAAATGTTCCCTCTGGAGGTGAAAATCTTTCATGAGATGTGTGCACACATTATCAGGACAGAACACAGTAGGCAATCGAGCTTCCTTCAGCAAAACACATCCAGTTTTCTGAACTAAGAGGTTTCCCCTTCACACAGCAAATCACGTTCAATTACAGAACAAAGCCAAGGGATATTTTGTCACGAAGGGCCAGCCAGTGTTATGTTTTACTGACACTCGTACCGCTAACATTTTATCTTTGAAAGGTGGCTCTACTAATGTAAAACTAAGTGCAGATGCACTTGAACAAGCTTTAAGAACTTCTGACATCCTCCCAAGTATGAGCAATCACACTGGCAGAGACTGACTATAACTTGGCCCAGTTACGCTATTTAAAATGCAATCACTGCGCTTAAAGCTGCACAGTTTTAGAGCAGGAAGAACTGTACCCACATGTCCCATTGCAGTCACTTCCCCCCACACACTTTCACAAGCAGACAAGACTTCAGCTGTAGCCTAAGGAGCACTGATGCATGGGACAAAACCCCACAGAAGAATATAAACCAATTTTGATTTGAAACTGTGGCGTCAGTTCAGAATTACCATTTTTACAGGCCATGAGACAAGAGAAGGTAACATTTATTTCTGGGAGCACAAGCCAAAAGCTTAACGCAGAGATCTCATTGATATCGGCAAAGGTCTCCAAAATGAGCCAAACCAAACGCAGACAGCAATCTTGGATGCTGCTCTTCGCTGACTACAAAGATGCCAACCTGAAAAACATCCCATCCGTGATAACCACCACCAGCACCACTGATGAAGGCTCTCATCTGCTGCCTTTCCTCAAGCTAGGAGAGACAGAAAGAGGCTGCCGGGTTTTGAATACATCATTGTTTTAAATCAGTGGTCGAAGTGTGGAGGAAATCAAAGCACTGGGAATGAAGAATGTAAAAGGTTAGAGAGAAACAGGTTTCTGAAAGAGAGGACTAACAATATTTTGCCTTACAAAATGGGTAAAAGTCCTAAAGCAACAAGGAGATGTTATCAAAAAAGGCTGAGACACCATCCTCCTTTCACAAAGATTATCAGTAGGAGCCAGAAAACAGGCATCCTAAACCGCAGAAAACAGGTTAAGAAAAATGGAGCATGTGCTAAAGATAAGCAGGGCGCTCCCAGACCTTGCTACACTGCACCCTGTGAATAGCACCACCTGGGGCAGAGCTGCACCCAGTGACTTTCCAGGCAAACGCGCCTACAGCTTTCATGAGGCAGACCAACATTTTCTGTTTTACTCAGCCGACACTTAAATACCCACTCCATCAGGGCCCAGCTCCGTCCTTGCAGCTGCATGCCCTCCACCACAGCTTGGCTGGCCAGGCTACAGGCTAATGCTCTGGACACTAGACAGGAGTCACCCCCTGTCCAGGCAGTAGTAGGCAGATTCAAAGCAAGCCAAGAGATCTTGAAGAGGAAAAACATGCAGATTGTGCAACAGTATTTAAATCAAAGTTCAAGAGAAAAAGAAATAACTGAACCCAATGGACATGTATTTAAAGCAGCTTTTCATCTACCAGAACAAACATATCCCATGTCCATTTAACATCCCTCACCTCCAAGGCCACCAAATCCAAGCATATAACACAAAAATTCACCAACGTTTAGGTGTACGGACCCGAAGGAAGGCACGGTGACGTCCTGCCTGGACTTTGCTGGGCCCCAGCCTTACCTGAGAGAGGGGCTGCTGTGCCTGCAGCAGCAGCACGTGGCAATGCTGAGCTACTCCCTTATGCAAGCTCTGTGCGTGAAATCTAGGAAAACCTCCTCGTAAAGTTACTGAGACTGGAATGGAAGAGCACTGACCGATGGTATGTTACTTTTTACACTTTTTTCCATTTTAACTTTACCAGCTGAGGCAGGTACTGCCATCAAATGCAAACCCTTATTTCTGTATCCGCTGTAGTGAATGGCATTCTTCAGGCACAAACTGCTTGAGACAATTAACTCAAGATAAATTAACTTCAAGATAAAGGAAGAGTTTTTCACAAAATCTAAGTTTAATTTTTTGGGAGGTTTTAATATTAGTTTAAAAGACCTAAATGGAACAAACTCTTGGCTGAAGTGGTTTAAGAGTTTCATTAAACCTTAATGGTTTCCAGTCTTTCAGGAAAAATAAAGGTGCTGCTTGTATTTAACGTCTTTTTCCTCATTATTTCTGAATTTGACGCATTCGTGGAAATGAGCGCAGCTCAAGGAGAATATGACTTGTCATACTGCCTCTTGTAAGAGGGCACCACACGCGTATCCTGGGAGGAATGAACCTCCAGTCACTTGCGTGGAGAAACTGCACTGGCACCTCATTTTGATACCAAGTCAAGGCAGACCGGCACACGGGCACGTCCTCAAGCAAGTGCCCGGGTGTCAGCATGTTTCAGTCAGTCTTGTCAGGCTAATAAGCCAGGACATTGTGACACCCCCATGGAGACAAGTGCAAAGGGTGACAATATTCTTCGACAAACCTATTCACGAAGCAAAACTCCGTACCCTCGGGAAGAGAGAACAAGCCTAAACGCAAGTTCCTTCCAAGTGTCGAAGTCTGAGTAGGAAATAGGGAAGAAATCTTTCTCTCTTACAAGACTATGAGAACTGCAGAGGATTCTCACTCTATAAAGTCAAAGGGAAGTGTCAGTCTCGGCACTTCACCTCTGAAAAGCTGAAAATAGGTTCCCCGTGTCCTAACTCCACAGCTGTGTAATGCAGCATCTTTGCTTTGTATTAATGCTCTGTACTTAGAACTAACTCAGGCATTTCTACAACAACAACAGACTACAAGATCGTTCAAAACATTTCCCCCAAAACTACAGGCTGACAGAAAGGTGCGGGGAGCACAGAATTTGGTACCTTAAGCAAACTGTGGCTACTCTACCCCCCAGGATCTTGCAACCAGCTCCTTGCTCCCCAGTCCTACTGCTTCAATCCCCATAACGAATGCAGGTACTCACCACGCAGTCGCTCTGCATCTCTGTTCCAGAGAGAACACATTGATCTCCTAGACAATTTCTTTCTAACAGAGCTGAAGTGTTTAAAACTTTGCAATGAACTCGAAAACCACCCCAAACTACTTCAGCCTAGAAAACCATCTCAGCAGCAGCCCACAGCCCCTTACGTGAAAGCTATCCGTGGGCTGTGTCCTGACTAGCTGACAGTTCTCTGCATTCTGCAATCACATCCTTCTGCCAGAAAAGGGTATTCCAGACTGCCTCTTCCTGCTTGCCACTGAGCAGCCACCTCCTCAGAGGGCAGCCAGCCCCCTTCATTCCTGC
>NW_010396061.1:13674-23012 GCF_000710305.1 Buceros rhinoceros silvestris
CCTTCATCCGTGCTGCCAGTCTCCTTTTCTACTCAGACACTAGTTATCTATCTTTGACTGCTGCCCATCACTGCTCCCTCTCCTACTAACGCACGAAGAATCTTTTGCCCTGTGCTACCAGGATCCAACATGAATACAAAGGTGTGCATCAAAATGAACTCAGCACTAAGAGAAAAAGTGTCCCACCTTCCAGAGCAATTCTCCATAAAACAGTACAGAAGGCCAAAGAAAACCACACAGTGAAGGCAGCTGTTAAACCCAAGCGCCGAGAACAAAAATCAGACTTAGCTGTGTTAGCTGGCCCTATGAGAAGTTTTTAAAACTAGGTTGTGATATTCAAAGCAAAAAATGTGTTTCTGCTGTTCTGCTGCAGAGGCCAAGAATTCTTCACACTACAATTTAAACAGTGCACTCTCTCTTCTCCTTAACAGGAGGCTCCTTCTGCCTCCACCCAAGTCATTAAGTCCACCAAAAAGTCAGCAGCGGCTCTGAGGTACGTACAGATCAGCTTCCGTCTGTCCTCCTAGTTCCAAACAGCAAAAAAAGAAACACAGTTCACAGTAACGTGCTGGAACTATCATGATAATGGGTCTCATAACGTGGGATTCAAACATTTCAAAAATTAGCAAAAGAATGCCTGGGAAAGTGAATTCAAAAGCTGCAGATGGGGGTGAGCTTCATGTGCCAGAATCATGCCACATCCTTCCACAAATAAAACAACCTCCTCAAAAGAATGCAATAGCTACCTTAAAATTTGCAATGAGCACAGCTGCCAATTTATATCACTGTCACTTTGAACTGAGGTGCCACGACAAGCAAAAACTTATCTAGATAGGAAGGGTGGGAGCCCCCTAAAGAGGGGGAAAAAAAAAAAAAACACGAAGAAAAAGGAAAAAAGAAAACTAATTTCTTCAGAAGGGCAACTCTGAAAAGCTCATGATGCCAGTTCAAGAGCATCACACACTTAAGCCCCTCATATGCTGCTTCTAAGACTTCAGGGGAATTACCAAAGAAGAGCAGGCAGCTCACGTAAGCAGCAACGGCAAAATGAGCCATAGCAAAAAACGCTGAACAAGCTTTTTATCTGGTATGTTTGAGCACTGTTTGAAAGGAGGAAGAACTGGGCAGAAAGGCGCAGAGCAGCTACGCAGAACGGTTTCCTGATACTTCACAAACATCTCAAAAAGTAAAAGTAATCAGCCAGGGCAGTTCCGCAGAGGCTTGTATCACCAGTTTGAAGAGGGAGAGACAACAGAGAGTGCTCTACTGGAAACAGTCTTCTGCAGGGTTGGTTTAGGAAGGGGAATCCACGGAGCAGGGACAGGTGGCCTTATACGGGTTAGGAACTGTCAACGTACAAACGACAGAAGCAGCTGCAGAATGGACAAGGAGAGCTCTGCTTCTAAACAAGAGACTCAAGCAATGATTTTTTTTGTTCATCCTCTCTAGAGGACTGCACGCTTCAGCCAAGCTTCTTGCCAGGGCAGAGAACTGGAAGGGTACCACCATCTCACAGCAATGTTCTGAACATGC
This sequence comes from Buceros rhinoceros silvestris, assembly GCF_000710305.1. Classification (NCBI taxonomy): domain Eukaryota; kingdom Metazoa; phylum Chordata; class Aves; order Bucerotiformes; family Bucerotidae; genus Buceros; species Buceros rhinoceros. The sequence goes on from NW_010396061.1 coordinate 15,208, forward strand.
TCAGAACTAGAGGGAAGAAAAAAGCCAGATCAAGTGTCATTTTAAACGCACATTCTCTAAACCTGGGAAACGTTCTAATTTTTAGAAAAATGCAAATCCACAAGTGACAAGCCAACTGTTATTGGCTTGTATAGAACTGTCCCTCTTCCCACACTTCAATTAAAAAAGCCAAACTGTATTAAAAAGCAAAGCTTTCTACCTACCACAGCAGCTGCTCACCCTGTCAGGTCTCCTTAAAAAACCTGATGATTTCAGAAACCAACATGAGTGTATTCCACATACAGGAGTTACCTGGGCATATCTCTACAATAGCTTTTCCACTGACACCGTCCACTGTTTTCTCCGAAACACACACCCGCCCTCCACTTCATACCTGGATCATGAAGTCATTTTCTTCTTTTACTTCACAAACACACCGGACAATCTCAAAATCACTCTCTTCGACTTCTTCGTCAGGGTTCGTGGTTACATCAACGTCCTGACTGCAGTCATCATCGCTCCAAAGCAAGCTTTCCATAGACGACTCACTCAGGGTGTCCTCCTCTGTACCAAAAGGAGTTGATAAAATCCCGAGTGATTAGAGAAGGTCCAGTGACTCCCCAGACTTCACCCCGAGTATGCAGACATACATTTCTAAAAGCAGGAGCTCGCCGTGTATTTTAAGGAACATTTCAAGGTTATTGCAGGTTACCACACAACAGAGTTTTATATTCTCATGAACAGCCCTTCAAATTACTCCACTTTAACAGCTCGTCATTAAAATTGCACTCTCAACATACAGTGTCTCCAACCAAAGGCACAAAGACTCTTTAGACACGTCTAATAAACAAAGCCAGATTTATAAATTCAAATAGGATTCATACTAGTTTCTGCAGCTGGTACAGAATTGTGACTTGGTACTTGAAGCGCAGAGCTCCCAGAACCAGCCATGAAGGTTCTGTCTTATGAACCATTCGATCTCACTTAGAGAGACCATTCGATCTCTCCTTTACAGAAACATTCAGAGTCCAACTCAGAACTTAATCCTGCTTCAGAAATGACCATTTTCATTCAGTCTCCTGTTCAGGACACATTCACCAATTCAGGGGCCAAGGTACTCTTTAAAGCAGCATCTCTGCAGATTGAATAAAGCTGCCAAGAAAATCTCTACTGAACAAGGTGCTCAACAGAGGTGCTCACCTCAGTAACGCAGCACAATGCCTACAGCTCCCTTGGGGACAGAATGGGAGGGTCAGAGGGAGAAGACAAGGATTTTAACTATCTGGGGAAAACTCTTAATGAGCTGGTGGAGAGTGGAAGGTAAAATTTTTGGTCACTCTTCAGTAGACTGTGTTCTCTCACCTATACTGGGTAGAATGATTTTCATCACTTAGCCCCTAAAACGAGACTACAGAAATAGAAGAACCAGCCTGTGGTATAAACTAGATCTTTTGGAGGACCATCTGTTGTTCTCAAATTGAAGGGGCTGAGAACCCTACGCATTAGTTAATTTTCACGTTTGAATGTTTTGCTCCACGCTGAACTAGGACTCCCTTCCTGAAGCACTCTGGAAGGGTGCAAACTGCACTTCCACTGTAGACAAGAGTTTTATTAAGGTCTCTTGTATCTAGGCACTGCTTTGACTGCTAGTACAAGTTCTGCAGATGCAAAGAGCAGCAAAGTGTCCTGTGACAAGGACGATATAAAACCATTTCCAGCTCTTTTCACCTCTCCCAATGCCTGTGAACTGACCAAAAAGAACAGGTCAGGCCAAGTTACTAAACTACGGCTATGTTCTGCAGTCAGTATGCTCCAAATCCACAACTGATTGGACCCGCAGAACTTAATTTTTAAGACATTATCACCATCTGCACTTCAGTAGTTTTTAATGTTTCCTCTTTTTCCTACACAATGGCATTAACTGAAGTTAACTTAACATTTTGCCTGATGCCAAACTATAAAACAGCTATGTAAAAAAAAAAAAAAGGGTCACCAGCAGTGTATCTGCACAATGGGAAATTTGTGGTTCCTACAGGTAATTGAGCTGTCACACACTTCTCATTTCCTTCAAATCTGTGAGCTTTAGGACTAACAGAAAGAACAAAATGTTTGCCTTCCTTTTTGTACTGGCGTGTGACAGTAAACAGCAAGATGGACCAAGATACTAAAAATTATGAAAGCTGGAACACAGCAGCCACGTTTTTATGAGCTCTGCTTATGAGGTAGTATGAAGATACTAACGAACAGCTGCTCAAGAGCTTTTACCATGGTGAAGCTCAGAAAGTCACTGTGACCATGTACCATATTGCACCCGTATAACCACCGCCAGCGGCCTCCCAAACACAGCACACACACCGGATACATCCTGCGTAGCATCCATTTTTAACTCTGAATGAGCTATTACTTTGTAGAAACCTTCGGAAATATGAAAAAATTAATTCCTGAAGTCTGAACATCGTTAGTACACATTAATAAGATGCTGCGAAAAGGTGCAAAATGAGTTTGAGTTCTGAAATAAGGACAATGGTCTTAAAGCTTCTGTGGAGGTAAAGTCAAAACAAAAAGCAGCAACACCCAGCTATGCCAGACGAGCTGGGTTCAGCTTCTTCAGGCAGGGGAAAGGAAACGGACGAGGTGTAAGGACAGCTGATGCAGAGCGTGAGGACCAGCTTTCGTGTATGAGTGCAGCTCACACCGCTACTGTGATGAACGGCAGAACCAACAAACCATAGCGGAGAGTCACCTTACCATCTGGTTTTGGTTTTCCTCTGTGGTGTCCAGAGTCAGGGCAGTGGAGCAGTGTGCCTGGGTGCGCAGATGATTTATTTGAAGAAATACATTTTGTGACAACTGATTTTTCAGGAGAAAGCTCCTGCGAAATATCTGTGTTTTCTTCGCTGCCGGAGCATTCTGTAAAATCACGACAAGTGTCATTGTTAGAAATCTGTGGTCAAGAGCAGCTGACAGCACCGCGCGTGTCCACGGCAGGCACGTGTCATTCACTGAGGCAGTTCCCACCTCGATGTGCCAGCTCCCCAGCACTTCACTGTGCTGCTGGAAGAGCTGCAAGCTTTCTAGAGGCAAGACAGCTTTTGTTAGAACCAGAAAAATCTCACGCAGCTTAGTCATCCTTCACTGCTGACCTAAGTGAGAAGGGCTGAGCAGACCGGTTACTTAAATCTACCTGTTCTTCACGGTGAATATGCCTACAAATGGCTTTGCATTACAGGCACTGCACCAGCACCATTAGCTGGAGACCTCTTCCTCACACCCCACTGTGATCCACACGGGTACACGCACTCCCTGAGCCCACATAAAGCACCTCTGCTCTTACTTTCCTAAGGTATGTACGGTATGGGATGCGTGGGTGGAAAAGAGCAGTCCCGATTAGAAAGATGTGGAGAAAACATCTGGAGCAGCAACCCTGCAAAGTGCCCCCTCGTTACGTCCTGGACTAGATGCAAACTGAGGGTGTCTGAGGTTTAAGAAGCATCCTCCAGGCAGGTGTCTGGAGAAAGCCAGAGTTCCTGGACTGAAGAACCACAACAGCAACGTCAAAAAAGACAAGCGACATTTTGAAACCCAATCGACAAGCAGCTTGTGGGTACTACTTGTGCAACTGCATGAATCTACAAATTAATAATTCACTTATTATTATTATATTTGAGGGCACCATGTAATCAGGAACTCACTAAAATCTGTTATTATTTGTTTCGCTACAATTCTGAGTCCGTCTGCCCGTGGTTCTTTCCTCCCCTCTGCCCTCTCATGGCAGCTTGCTATATTTCCTCACGGCAGCAAACTAGAAGGTACGGTATTTTCCCTCCCATCTCAGAAGCTGCTCCGTAAGGCGCTTCAGTTTAATGAATCATGCATATCAGATCAAAACGTGCTGCATTAACGATCGCAGACATCCATCACCGGCAGAGGAAGTGGCCACGCTTGCTCTGTCAGCTTTTCACTAGAGAAATCTTTCAGCATCAGTTGTGATTTTCAGAAGCCAAGAATCCAACCACCAATTACACCTGGGCCCACATATGAAGCTCAAAGTGTGAAGCAGCCTGAGGAAAAGCATTCCCAAGCCTCTGTAGATGCAATCAACAGAGAAGACATGTCCCTACTACAGCCCTATTAATGCAGGTGGAACAGCATGTTATGAGACACGACAGAGGGACACAGCCTGAGCACAGGCTTTAAACCAGGCTTTTACTTCATCTCTCCAGAAGAGAGATTTACCCTTTTTTTAGAGGAAAAAAACAATCAGGATGTGACAAGTTTAATTGAGCCCATTGTCACCACCTCTGAGATCCCACAGTAAATGAAGACGTAAGAACGAAGAAGGTTAGTGGCAGAAAAAGAGAACACAGCAACATTTCCAAACTCCACCATTCATCCAGGAGCCCCAAAACTAAGGCATATAACTGAGAACCATCTGGTACACGAGGGCAGCTGTGCCGTCTTCAGCTGGGTACAATCCGCATACCGAGTACCTTGCTAATGAAAAGCCAGACTTAAAGACTGACTTCTCCATTTTGGAGTTAGATTTATTCCGTGCCATTACAAGCACTACTGTAAGCCAGCAGTAACGCACCTCAAGCAGGAAATAAACCATCCTGCCAATCGCAATCTAGTGTCAGCCACGTAACGAAACCGGACCTAGCAGAGCCGTGAAGGCAGCAGTCTCATCTGCAACGCCTGCTCTTAAGAGCATGGAACCGGGTAACAGGCAAAAGAAAATAACGGAGCTGTTTTCTTCTACAGAGGAAAGAAGAGCTTTACCAGGCTTAGTTCTCTTTTTCTTCTTTTTCTTTTTCTTTGACTTGGACCTCCCAGCGTCTTTGGATTTTCTTTCTTTGTTCTTCTCATGTTCTTTAATAGCTGAAATTAGACAACACTCCAAATTACTTTTAAAGATATATTCTTAATTATTCTACTACAATTATTCTACTCAGTAATTTTTTTAGACCTCCACGGTTTCTTTGGACAATCAGGGCCATTTCACTGCAAAAAAAATAAACCCAAGAAAACTTGTTTGCAAGAATTCCCAGCTCTCATAATTAGAATGGTCTGTTTGAAGTCCTAATTTGATTGTCCTGTAACAAAATTACAATAGCGTGTGGAAGAAATGAACCGCGCGCCAATGCCCACTTACTGCTTATGTGCCTCAGAGATGATCAAAATAGAAAACACTGGGGGATTTGTTATACCCATTTTCGCCACGATTATGGCTGAACATTGCAGTAGCATTGTGACAGAAGTCTGACGAGAACAAAACCACAAGCCCCAACCTCTACTAGAGTTCCACAGTCAGGTGTTTTGCTTCCATTGAGAATGGAGTAACAACTGGTTCCACTGGCTTTAACTGTTATTCTCTCACCATCTTTTCTCCATCCTACTCTCATGGAATAAAACACCATCACAGTTTTTGAATGATTGGGCGCTATTTCTCAGCCGAGTCCATCCTTGCTTCCAGAGCACCTGCCACGAAGGGCAACGTCGCTGGAAGGCAGTGGGCAGAAACCCTTGCTTTCCGCAGCCCAGCGTCTGTTTACAACTCCTGCCTTTCAGATTTAGGTCTCTGCAGAATTTCTGGATACTTACACAGTTCCTTAAGGAAATTACCCCGGCTTGGCCAGGACTACAGGTGCAATCCCAACACTGCTAAGGAAGGATGCTTTGTGCCTCAGAAGGGCTCTGCTTCGCTGATTAAGCCATTCACCAATCCCATTTAGAACCCTATTTCAATTTCCAATTACTGGTATCAAAGTAAGCCCTAAATAAACACAGTCTACACTGTAAGAAATCCTCTCCTCCTATTCACAGAACATTTCTGTGCTCTGGAAGCACTCATGAAGCAAACCAGCCATACCAGTGTATTATGTCCATCTCTTTTGTACGCGCTAAGAGTAAACTCCCCAGTTCACACCGCAAGGCTACGCATTTCTGGTATAAACAGCTCACGGAGAAACTGGACATCTCGGCCCCATTTTGCCAGCTGTGATAAGCATGCAGGAGACACGCTCCTCAGCTTCTCCTTGTGAGAGCCTTCAGCTCTGTGTCTCCCCATCCTTAGTCCTGGAACATCTCCTGCCTCTTCACCACTTACATTCCCTTTCTGGCATGTCATCAGCGCCAGCTGTAGAACTGTGCACCAGGGCCAGCAGCCCCAGTAGCTGCTGACGCTGGTGGCAGCCTGTCACGCTGACTAACTGCTCTGTGAAGGCAGGGTGACTGGCAGCACGAGAGACAAACTTCATCCCCCCTCCACTGCCATTGTTTGAGGGGGGTTAAAAAAAAAAAGACATGAAAAAGAGGTTCATACGTAGCGGGTTCAGATAAATATTTAGCATAGTGAGAGGTTCAGCACAGAGCTTCCAACTTCCTTCTCGCATTCCTCTGTCCTCATCTCCTAGTCCTCCAGCCATCAGGATCCTCTGGGTACCATTTCCTCCTCCCTGCTCACAGGGACACAATAAAGTTCTACTATTTTATTCTTCCAGAAAGTCAAAGAGTGAATAACTGAGGTGAATAACACAGGTAGGAAAAATGTGCATCTTGTCACCTGGGAATTGAAATTTGCATGGTCAGATCGCCGATCTGTTTTACCTGAGAGCACAGAGTACACTACTTCAGACACTGACAACGTTATCTGTGATAAATAGGACCAAAAATTGTCACTTTGTTCCACACTTTTTCCCCTTGGGCTTGCCAGTATGTCTTTTAAAAACCTGAAAAAATCCAAGTATTTGCAGATCTCTGTGTACAGCTATCTTCTTACCTGCACAACACCATTAACGTAGGTCTCCTAAACCTACAAAGAGATCTGCAAAGAATGAGTATTGTAAAAGGGACATTCCCAAAGCCCTGTACTGAAGAACCATTTTGTCTCAAGTTATTTCTTGTAAGCACTCTGAAGTCTAATGAATTCTCACTGGGAAAAAAGCAGGTAAGGAGGCCACCCAGGTTAGGAGCACCCTCACAGACTTGTGTGATCAGAGAGAAAGGTAAACTGCTTTAGACAATCTAAACACTCTTCACAACATTGTCAGAAAGAATTTTTTTGGCAAAAACCTGAAGAGCCCTAAGGCCCCTCCATTTCCTTGAACGGCAGAGACTAAGGAGGACCAGGACAAGTACTTGGTCGCACCCTCCACCACCACCACGAAAGCTTATTTAACCCCTGTACGTCCATCCTCTCGCATGAGAGATGTCCCACTGCATCAGGCCAGTGAGCAGACGCTAAGGGGTCCGCTTCAGACCTTCCCACAAGGGAAGGCAGCAAAGGATGCCCAGGAGTAAACGGAGGTGATCAGTGTTGACTGACCACCAGGACCAACAGAGCAGCACAGCGACGGGCGAGCGCAGAGGTCTCCTCCAGAACACGGACCACCTGCTACAGACAGAACCATCTCAGCACAGATTTTTTTGTGTTTTCCTCATCACCGTGACTCAAATTCTCACCACACATCTAAAGGAAAGTGGTGATGTAGTAAATCTGGAAGCATGCTGGGAATTATTTCTATATTATATATATAACAAATATTTAGAGACATGTATTATTTATATATATGTGTGTATATACACACAGACTCCCCACCATCCATACGGCTGCTCCCCACCTATACTATGGTAGATTCCAGTATAAATAGGGGTTATGCTGGGAAGGAAAGTTGTTCAGAGAAGTTCAGTAGAAAGGAGTACTGACTACCAGAAGTCGTCAAGTGCTATTAAAAAAACTATGAAAGAAAAAAAAAAAAATAGGTCACCTTGCTCAGATACCCCCACCCCCCCCCCTTTTTTTTTTTTTTTTTTTTTTTTTTTTTTTT
>NW_010396061.1:23163-24424 GCF_000710305.1 Buceros rhinoceros silvestris
AAGTTTAGGTATTTCAAGAGGTTCAGGATTATTTAAAACATTTAATGTTTTGGACAACCAAGAGGTAAGAGACATACATCAAACAAGCAAAAAATAGGCAAGAATCTTTTTGTGCCCTTAAATACTTCAGTACTTTCTACATGTTAAAAATACTACACATTGACTGGAAGAATAAACCCCAGTGCATATGGCAAGAAAACTTACAGGATCCCCTGTATTGATTCTTCACTTGAAACCACTGCAAAGAAACAGTGAAAACACACCACTGACATTCTACACTACATATTCATTTAAAAAAATCAAACTCAAAAGGAAGGTGTACGGAACACTTTCCATCAACATTATCAGTTCCTGACAAGGCTCAAAACTTTTCCAAGGCTTTTCTGAGTTTCATTTTTTCATGTTAAACTAAAAAGGCGTACCATTGTCAACTCTCTTTTTCTCTGGAGGCTTCTGCAGTGATCTCGCTATGCGGTTCCTGGTTTGTTCTCTAACAGAATGTCGGTGACTATTTAACGCACTTACAGGAGTTGTGGTTCTTCTCTTTCCTATTTTTTCACCTCTATATGGGGTACTCCTTAGGGCTACGTGTAGAGGAGCATCTACAAAGAGAATAAAGATGAAGTCCAAGCTTTATACACTTTCACAATGTAAGTCTACTTCACCAGCAGCAGTTCTGGTAGTCCCTGTGGAGCATTTCTGACCAGGCACGTGGCTCAACTCACAATCCCAGTGACTTGACCATGGAAAAGCTTTTAAACAGAAGCCGATTTAGAGGCTAAAACCTGCTTTTGGGGGTTTGTGGGTTGTTTTTCATTTTTCCAAAAGGAAACAGTGGATGCAAAGGCATCCCCACAACTGTATTCTTCCAGAAACACTGTGGCTTTGAAGAAAGGTGGAAAGAGAAACAGTTCAGTTTGGCAGAGATACGGGTCAGGTAATTTTTCTTGTCACTTCCTTTAAGAGAACAGAGACTCTGTTGATTTAATTAGAGAAACCACAGCCTGTTCTCAAAAGCGTGCTTTGTAATGAGGCATTTAGAAGTGGCACAGAGAAGCTCTGAACATCTAAGGAAGGGCAATTTTTAAACACATACCCCTGAAACAACAGTGTTCCAGCTGAGGGTGAGATGCAAGAATTCAGAATCACTACCTAAAATTCACAAAAACAATGAGATAAAGACACAGCTTCACCTGAGGTTCCATTTACTACTGAAGTCAAATAGTTCTCATCTTCCTAACTACAGCTAGCAACTCCTGCT
>NW_010396061.1:24550-35603 GCF_000710305.1 Buceros rhinoceros silvestris
CCTGGACACGAAGAAAGAGAGGAAGCTGATCAAAGCTAAGGGTGCACGGCAGGTAGGACAGCCAGACTCAACGAGACAAGAACACTGCCACGCTGGAGTACCCAGGGACAGGATGAGAGCTTGCTGACTCCCATCAAGAACACGCAATTCTATCGTCTAAGTATCTCAAAAGTTCAGTGGATACAAAAGGCAACTTCCTCCTTGCCTGAAGACTTCCATGACAGTGGGATTTTCACTTGGACACCCCTAAGTAATTAATTGTGAGCAATACCTGAAAATGACTGAACACAGAAGGAAGAGTCCAAGAGAACCTACTTAGAAGAAATGCCCTAACCAACATTTCAGACTGAAGCTATAGCAAAGTACATCAACACATGTCATTACAGAGCTTGCAGAATCAAGGCAAAAGAAACTCCAAGATCCAGAAATCTGGAGGCCATCAGATGAATTCTGCCCTGGTCTTCTCTCTCTGAAGTTGCATTAGAACTTAAAGGAAAAAAAAAAAATGGAGCCAGCTCGTAACTATTTTTGTAACCATACTGCTACCTCCCAGTTACCCACCACGCTGCTTTATAGCGGCCACAACAGAAGACAGAAATTAGACCAACCCCCAAACTTCTACACAAGATTGTCTCAAGGAAGTACCTTTTGTCTAGTCAGGCAACTCACCGTTGCCCTCCCCTGGGTGCTTATTTACCTCAAGAGCTGCAAGACTGTAGGAAGTAGCATATTTTGTCCATGAGTCCTTGGTAAGATGCTGCAGTATGTGCATGGACTTCCACCTTCGACGGGACTAACTTCTCCTCTTGCAGGAGTAAGTATAAAGAGGGGGCTACTGGGGGTTTTGTTTTTAAATACAGGTCTATTTTTGAAGGACTTCTTGCTAACAGAATTTGCTCATCTGTGGACTTCCATGATTAATGGGTTGAACAAGACCTCATCAGTTCAGACAGTTATTTTAGGATTTGAGACCAAATTTGAGAAGGAGATGAGATTAAAAAATGGAAAGCTATCCCGAACTTTCGGGAAGGCGAATGTTTGAACTTGTGCCATGAAGACCCAAACTTGTAAGCTTTCCACTTTCAGTTTCCTCTCAATACAGCATTTTCAAGTATAATTCAGACAGGCTAATTTATAAAATTATCCTCAAAAGAACGAAGAGCAATTACTTACCCTAACAACCACAACGAAGAACTTGAATTTACGTATTGCCTTTAGAACTTGCACGCTTTGCAAGTTCAGACTTGCTGCATTAGCACCTCGTACAGAGGTGCCATGTGCCTTCATCCTCCTGACCTGCTGAGCTAACCTTCCCGCTCCAGGAGGCTTCCTACTCTTCTGTCTCCTCCCCACCATAGGAACTCCTGATCTGCAGTTTCAAGAGAGGCCATCACAGTGCGTGATACACCGTGTCTACACGGACACCACCTTCAGCTGTTGTTAGTGCTGTAACTAATTTCTCTTGCAGGTCACTTGTCCACGTAAGCACTCTACAGAGACTACCAGGCGACGAGACGCTCATGCCGCCAGTCTGCAGGGAACAGCAAGACCATGCTCCCAGCGACTCCTACCAAGAAGCGCTCAGGAGACTCCTACACCTTTCCTTCAGCTGTCTAGGGAGCTCCCATGAAGTCACCGGCACTTGTCTTACAGAGATATCCTGAGGTGGGACACAAGCGGCATTCTAGACTACAACTTCCACACAGTCCTGATGATGACCAACTCAAACAAAAATCAGTAGAGGTATTAGCACCCTTGAAACACCTCTGTGATCCAGAATATCGTTATTCATCATTAAAATTACACAATCTCTACAAACAGACCACAAAGGCCCTCCTGACATCCACATGCGCTGCTCTTGAACAGTCATCATCATCATCATGGCTTGGCTTCGCAAACGAAGATTGGGAAGGGCTTTTCCCACGCTCGCTGCAAGCGATGAGTGCACCCTTCGGGGCTGCGCGGTGGATTGTTTACGTGAGGCGCAGCGTGCGCGGAGCTGGCTCCACCCTTTACACCTGAGGTTCATCTGCCAGGGCCTGGCGAGCTTGGACGGTGACAGCGAAGTCCTCAGGTCGTAGGTTTGGTTAGAGTGTCCTTCTCTTAGATTGAGCCTTACAGGGCTGAACGAGCTTCATCTGCCCGGGTTTGGAGTCAGAGTTGTCCTTCTCCTAGGATGGCTGCCCGAAGGCTGGTGAGCCCATCCTGCCTGTGGACACACTGTGTCTGACCCTTCAGCCGAGACCTGTCTGGCCTGGGAGACCCCACCGGAGGCACATGCCACCACCAGCACAGCTCTCAACCTCACAAGGACACGCAAGCTCCTTCCCCACGGCAAGGGGGTGCCCGTGAAAGAGTCGCTGCTCTGCCTCTGGACATCACAGACCCGGGCACGGGGCGGCCGGGGCCTGCCAAGAACGGGAGTCCTGGAGGGTAGCTCTTGAACAGTGATGTTGTCATTAAAACACCAGAGATCAATGTCTAGCTCAGATTATGGTATCCGGACATCACAGACCTGGGCACGGGGCGGCTGGGGCCTGCCAAGAACGGGAGTCCTGGAGGGTAGCTCTTGAACAGTGATGTTGTCATTAAAACACCAGAGATCAATGTCTAGCTCAGATTATGGTAAAAACCACTCACAGGAACAGGAGATGTGTTCATAAAAAACTGGAGATGAAGAGGCTTGCTGATTAACTGCCCAGAGCCTTCTTCCACAGAGCTCCTTCTCTTCGCTAAGCCTGGGAGACGTACCCTCATCCAGATGAACAGCTGATCCAGAAGCAGCGAAGATCTTGGAAACTAACAAATACTGACCTGAGATATGAAACCACCTCAACCACACAGAAATCACAAGGACAAAGCCTTAAGAGAGCTTGTAGCTAGGCACGTCGAATCTTGGTGATGGACAAGGCAACAGCTTTCTGTCCAACAGAACACAAAAGATGTCCAACCCCCATCCAGACTTCACTGGAAGCAAAGAAACTGAATTCCCAAGCGTTGTGAATTAGACAAGATTCACCATCCACAGCTGTTGGATCATTTGCTGAGAATATCCACCTACCAGCCTGACTTACAGCTGAAGTGTTTCGCACCGCCAGCCTCCTCAAACTGAATGCAGCACTCGCGAGAGAAGCCACAATCAGCAGTTCTGCAGAACACAGACAGTGTTAATGCGGATCTTCACCTGCTCCAACAAAACCCCCGTGTTCGTAGGTCACCCATGCACATCCCGCTGCCTAGCAGAGAGCCTCAGGAACTCTCAGAGGAAATAGGAATCCCCCCAAAGGATCACCCTGAAAACCACTAGCACAACTGGCACAAGCCAGAAGTTGACGTTAACAGCCCTGGATGCTTAAGCTGTCGAAGCAAGCTTGGCAACCTGTTCCCTGCGCAGCGCAGCCAGGAGCTCATCAGAACGCGAGTAGAGACGAGACCCCTTTCTCCTTGACACGCCTCCCTGGCATTAGGACACTGCTGCGTTAACAGGACACACTGTAGCTAACTTCCAGTCAGCAGAATTTTCTAACAACAAGGTGATGTACTAGAATTCAAAGCCACTGACAAAATGTGTGTTTTTGCTCTTCAGCGCCTTGTGGACTCCTCAGCAGGGACAGGTTATCTACAGGCCTGTTGCTTTCTTTTCTTCCTCACGGCAAGGAAAACTGGAGCCAGACTGAGGCTGCCGTTACGTGCCCACATACCAAACACTGCACGGCGTTTTTAAAGCCTCAACACCAGGTTTCACTTCCCTTAGAGCAAAACCCCTCAGGGGAGCGGAGCCTAAGGGTCCCTGCCAGAGTGACAGCTGTGCTGAGGGCAGCACCGAGCCTGTCAGCACTAACTGGTCCACCAGCCACCTCAGCAAAGGTTTGACAGCATCTCCTCTGCACACATATTGACTCCCCCACTCGCTCAGATCGAGTGAGGTCTGAATTTCCTGACAGATCTTCAGCTCCTACTGAGCACAGAGCCTCTCCAGGGCCTGACGCGAGGTGCGTCAGCTGTGCAGGCAGCGAGGTCTGACACAGGTTGCCTTTCAGATTTCAGAAACACTGCTCAACACAAGAGATGAACCAGATTTTGTGGAACCTTCAAATGAAAAGATTTTACTAAAAAATTAAAGCCACCAATTCAGAAAGACGAGATGTTCAGATGTTCCAGTTACGAGCCGCAGGTACAAAGAATGACGTGCAGCTATTCCATGCTGTGTGCCCTCGGAGCGGACTAGATCAGGAAACGACAAACTTCCATTAAAACAACCTTTTACGGGCACTTCACATAAAATGACACAGACAGACAGACATCTCTGAAAGGGAAAACTGGCACCTTCAGAGAAGCTGTTTACAGTGTGTGTTTGTAGGGCACGAGTCACAGGATGGGATGACGTATTTTAGCAGTAAGTGACTGCAGAGAAAGAGGAGGGACCACAAAGAAAAAAGCCTGTCTTAAAACTAACACACGTGAACATGGAATGTGGTTCTACTCCTTTTGAATTCAAGCAATCAATAAGGAACTAACTGCCAAAAACTTTAACAGCTGCCTCACGACGTTCAGTTTCCAAGTGTAAAGAGTTGGCAGAAACTCTCCATTTGAACTGTCAAAAACTCAAGCAACTCTTTTCTGCAAGACGGATTCTGAGACGCCATCTGCAGCCTATGCTCACAAAGCTGGGTTTTTCAGCTTATGCATCCAGATGTTTGTGCAGGTCTTGATTCTCTCTTTAAGAGAAAGGCTGCGGGTGGCTCTGCGATGCACCTGCAGAGGTGCAACACAACCGAGAGCTGCGGGGAGATACGCCTGCGTCCCCTCTGTGGCAGGGGGGCGCCCAGTCAGCTGCCTCATGCTCTGTAAGGACAACTCTTGTCAGTGAAGACCAAAGAGCAGCAATACTCATGGAGGTAAGTATTATAACACGGGGCTGGGGAAGAGTTGTTCCATCATCACGATCTCGTAGTAAGTCTTGACAAATTAAAGAGAAGAGGAATTGTCTGAACGTGTCCAGCAGCCATTTAAGTCTGCATCATTCTGTGCAGAGTAGTACGGCGTATCTCAAATACGAGCTAGGCAATGGCAGTTCCTTCCCTCTGTCCAATGAAGAGCCACTACGGAATTTAGAGAGGTATCATCTGTCAAACTTGCCACTTCTTATGGAAAAGGGAGGGACAGGACAAACCAGTTCCACATTACCCTTTTCAGCTCGCTCAAGTTTTGAAGCCAACGCAAAGTGGCACAATCTACACTTCCGATGTTGAAATTTCAGAGTCTCCACTTCAGTGCTAAGTAATTATATGTAAATTTCCTGCATCCCACAACACGGTCATTGAAGATCACTTACATCCACCTCTCTTCTATGTGCCGAAATTCTAATTTTAAGCGCTACAAGTAAAAGGTTTTGCTACTGTTCTGGATAATCCATAACTTCCTACAACTTTAGAAACAGTAAGCATCTTCACTTCAAATCTATCCAAAAGTCCACCCCCAGCATTTATTCATTTTAATTTAATGTGTAGCAGAAAGAGCAGGGAGTCCCAGAACTCCAAAATAAAACTTCTGAGGAAAGGACTTGGGTGTGATAAACTTTCTAAGGCACAAGTGCCTCCATGCTTACAGAATAACAAGACTCGTGATTTCTGAAGTTTTATCAATTAGAATTTGCCACCTTTTCTTCAGCACTAAAACCTACCTAACATAGCGAAGTGTAAGAAAAGGACATTTGTACCTAAGGTAAAATGATTTAAATGTATTCACTCTGAAAAGGGGAATTTTTGCCCACCAAAGGACCATAAAGAGGGAAGTAAACCCACCAGGTACCACACTTCATTATGTACTCTAAAGCCTTCACTAAGCAGTACGTCCTGGAAAGCCTTTTAAAAAGCTGGCATAGAAGGGTCCAGCAGACCTGGAGCAGTCTTGCTTAGCAGCCTGCCTTCCTGCACACGCCATTAACAACAGAAGAGATGCTTGCAGAAAGACAGGACAGAACACGCGACACAGCAGTGTGAGCTCCAAAACCCCATTAGCTTTACTTCAGAAAGTAGTGGCACCTCCCAACAAAAAATCAAGAATTCAGAACCCACTTAAAAGACAATGGCACTTAGTATCAGACAAATGATGTGACTGATACACTTCTCAAGAAAAACCTTACTGTAGCTCCACAACAGCAAGCTCTGACAGTGAAGGTGACTCAAAAAGTTTACAGTCCATCTTCCACCTCGTGCTGTTCGACAGCTGCCAGCAAAACCTGGGGCTACTGCGGGGATATGCTACAAAGCACATCACCTGAACACTCCGGGCTAAAAGCACCCATCCACAAACGGGAACAAAAGGGGCGGGGATTAAAATTCACAAATGCAGTTGCAACTCCACACCATAATGAGTTACCTGCCAGTGCAGCCAAGCTGATGACATCAAACCAACAGTGTGCCCTTGGAGGAGAGGATCAACGAGAGGCTCAAGATCTGGACCCACTAGTCAGTTCATTCAAGGCAATCACAGGAAAGCAACTTCTCAAACCGAAGTAATGATGCAGTTACAAAAACCCAAGAGAAGCCTGTTTGTGGAAAAGCACATGACATGCAAGAAGCCTGGTGTGACCCTGCAGCAGTGAGCAGCCTCCTCGTACCGCTCATCTCAGTGCGCCTGTTAAGCAGTTCTTCCGCGTCTCTTAGGCTGCAGATGAAGGATTACACGTCAAGCTGGCGCATCCTAATGCATTTAAAGAACAGTCTTCCTCTCATCAAATCTGATGCCTTTGCCTTGTTTGGAGTTACAGAAGCGTATGGGGTATAGAAGTTTACACCGGCAGAGATGACAATTTTTATGGACCTGCAGTACAAAGAGCAGTCACTCCACTGGAACATGTTTGGGTGGGTTATCAACACCACTGCAGCTCTCTGGCACACCTAGATCACCCCTCTGACAGTACGCAAGACACTAAAAGAAAGCGCTGCAGAGAATGACATGGCAAAGCAGAGGCTAATGGGATTCCGAAGACTGCAGAGCAGCTACGACTTAAGCATTCTTTTTTTTTTCCCCTTCCCACTAGTCATCAGTTGTGTGAGGATCTTTTTCAAGCATAGATGTAGCAATTGCATTTGTTAAACACTTGGACTTTCTCTCCCCACAGGTGGAGCAATGAGGGCAGTAAATACTGCAGAATCTGGTAGCAGATTTCTAGCCAAGGACACTCCTGAAGTCTTGTAAAGACCAGGCAAGAAATAGCAAAGAACTGGAGTTACCCAGATTGTTTACTTCATATGGAAAAGGACCGAAGTCTTCAAACAAACCTATTTAGAGATTTGTCAAGCTGGGGTGGGGGTGGGGGAGAGGAGTCAGAAACCCAGGGAACTGTAGTTTTGAAGAAAGAACAGTGGTTTAATACTCAAGTGAGTCATTACAGAGGAATAAGAGAAGCTGCACTGCCACTTCACTACAGAACATGATCTGTCTTTCTAGATGAGGCAATTTCTTCAGTTGTGTCCTAGCTCTAGAACATAATGTTCACGCATACAATGCTTCTGCTCCACAAAGAAATATGCTACGATGGAGTCCTAAAGAGGCTCCTTCAGCCCAAAAGAAAATCAATTTCTGCTCTTCCTGCTTGTCCTGCCCGCTGCTGTTGAAAAAAGGGAGAGATCAGCAACATACTTACGCGCTGAACCGGCTGCGGCCCGTCCTCTCTTGGACCTTTCTTGATTAGCTTTTTCAGAAGCCAAAGAAGCTCTGGTTTGAATATTTCTTTTTACAGGGTTCTGCTGTGATTCTGCAGCCTTCTCCACTCCATGAAAGTATTTCATGTGATAATGCAATAACTTGGCTTTGCGGAAGGATTTTGAACAGTCCAAGAACTTGCATCTAAACTTGTGATCTTGATCAACAGTTGCAGCTTTTTTTGATGCAAGAAAATCTGTTCTCCTACAAGGTTTTGTTACTGTAAGAACAAAACAGATAAATTCCCCCATGCATTTGCTACATTTCTCAAACGGTTTCCTTAGCTTTAAACAACAACACAGGTTAAGAAACGGGCATGCATTCCAACACGTTAGCTACGAAATGCTAAAACCACAATTCCAGTGCTCTGCCTGCCTTTAAGATCAACAGCTTTTAAGGGAAAACTCCGCCCTACTGTGCTCTTAAAAACTGGTGGCTGTGATGCCAGTGTTTTTATGAAGGAGTTGTTGTCAGAAGACGACCTTTTTCTCCCACGAGTCCCTTGCCCAACAGCTAACGTCACTGTACACAGCACCGCCACAGATACGAGACCGACCTACAGAGGCCGTGCATTTTTGAAGACACTGTTTTATCAAGTATTTATTTAACTGTTTATAACTGCTCACGTCTTTGGTGAAAGCCCTTTCAAGGAAAACAGTTCTTCTTCTTTGCTTACACCTATTTTGCTGCCTGCTTTCTGAACGCCTTGTCCTACCAGCAAAGCCTGGTTACTTCCAAGCACAGCAGAAGCAGGGTGTCAGAACCGCATTTTTCAATTAAAACCAAAGTTTATTTTGGTTTCCCAGCAGCAATGAACGAATGAAGCTAAGCAAAAGGAAAACTGATGGTGTCCATTACAAAACGTCCCCTAAGAACTATAGTTGATAATCAGGTTCTCAAAAAAAGCGAGGGACGTCTTTGGATGTTTTAAGGCATCTCTTTGAGAGTGCCCTGCTCTGCCACCCAGGGCTGTACCGGAACTCAACCCGGTAAGGTCCTGTTTCTTCTTCCAGCATTTCAAAAATTTTTAATTCATAAAAGAAACATTTTGAATTAAGAGTAAAACAGATTGCTGTCACCAGTGTTGGCACCCGCTACAAGAGAGGAGAGGCAGAAATTTGGAAACGCGCAGATACAGAGACTCAGGCAATTATCCACCACCAATACACAAACAGTGTCAAAAAACCCCTCGCAAGCAGAGGACAATGGAAAGGATGTGTCACTTTTACAAAACAGCTCCCAAATATAATTTTTCCATTTGTTTTGCCAGTACTAAAATATTTACTGCCGTATTTACAAGTATTTTCAGACTTGGAGGATTAAGAAAGAAATGTTCAAAGCGAAGGCCCAGACCTAGCAACAGCGATGCACAACTGACGGTATGCAGCACGCGACCGAGAATTCAGACATTCTGTTAGAAGCTGAAAACAAGAACCGAAAAGGACCCAGAAACATCACAGGCAAGAGTAAGTGCAGCAGGGATAAGACCTTCCGCAAGGGCACATATGCAGGAGCTGCTGAACAGGAGTGTTAAAAGCGGCATCAACGCCAGCTTGGTGAGAAGGCAGGGCAGCTGGTTCAGGCGTTTTAGCATGTAGCAGCAGAAATGGGGAGCGTTACTGAGCTGCAGACTGACAGGGTATGTCACAGGGAAGAAAAGCACCCTAGGGAGCCGAGCTGAAGCACGCTCAGCGTTTAAGTACTGTGTTATGACAAAGAAACAAAGCTTGAAGTCATTCACAGAGATAAAGCAAGTAATGGTGCCACTGAGGCTGGTGTACAGGGAAGGATTAAGAAGTCATATGCACATCAGACTGTTAAAAGAAAAAATATTCAGTTAATTTTGAGAAGAAGATAGTAAAAATGAAGGCACTGCTTTCAGGTGTTTCACAAAGACAAGGACAGGGATAAAGACATTTTTTGGCATAGCCGCATGAGGACACAGCAACAGGGATGCCGCTTCAAGCAGCTCTGGAAACAGGACTGCAAGACAGACAACTGGATCACACGTGAAGAATGACAAAGTTTGCCGTTACCAGAACCAAAACATAGTGCCCGCCATGGAAAGCTGCACTCATTAAGAGTGAGGCGGTCCGTGAGATGGCTGCAGGCTTAGCAAAAGCTACAGGTTCTCTTGACTGCAAAGCTAAAAACCAGCATTCAGGATGATGAGAGAGAACTTGTTTCTGTCTAATAATGAATGTGAAGACGGGAAAATTGAATTGCAGCAGAAGGGGGGAATGGGATGACAAGGGAAACTAATATACCATCACACTACTGTCATGATACTGTCACAGCTCAGAGCACCTTCCCCCCACCAAGATGGACAACTTCTGGAGAAGAGACAAGGAACGACTTCTAACTGATCAGCTGCAGGTTAGAAGAGGAACACAGGACCACATTAGGTGAAGCTCAGAGCTAACAAGGACATAGAATCATCTGGTTAGAAGATGGAACACATGGGGTAAGGAGAAGCAGACAAAAACTTGCTGCAACAGGCAAAAGGAACCTGTTCAGAGCAATAAAAGCAGAGACAATCCCACACGGTTTGAAACAAGGCTTAAATTACTACCATCACCACACTGCAGGGCATGGTCCTCCTTTACACGTAGCACAATGGAACTCCGCGGCACAGGGCGCAGCTGGAAGCTGATGCCCAACCCCACCACCCAGGAGAGCCTCGGCAGAGCCTGTGCTCCCAGCCAGCCGCTCTGAAGCACACTCGTTACACCAAATATCTGAAGGGGGAAAACTTCCATCCTTACACGTAAATACAATTTTCGCTCACTAAAACTGGTTTCCATGGAGAGAAAGTTTTTCTGTATTAGCTTCAGATTTTCAGGCACTTTGCCTTTTCAGAAGAGCTTGGTGACTGTTTTCTCCAAACACAGAGGAAGGTTAATGACAGACCTTCCTCCTGCTATTTCTTCCATGCTTATAAGAAAATTAAAACTCGCCACCTGGCCTTCAATTGCCCATTACAAGATCAAGAACAGAGACTCAAGGTTCAACAAGTATCTCCTTTAGCATTCAAGTGAGCGACTTCTCTCCTTTCTCACCATGCTGTATTACCCAGGGTTTGAGCTCAGCAGTAAGTTTACAGTTAAGGCATCACTGTGTGAAGTTTCTGAGTCCACAAAATTTCTCACCACCACCCTCCCTTTTTGCTTGCATTGACTCCTGCACGCTGCCTCCAGTGAAGGTCTGCTATCCTGCGGCATCTTGCGCAACGCAGGGGTAAGCCACCCCAGAAAAACACCAGTGCACACAACACTGAGCATTCCCCTCAGCGACAGCTGGCCTTGCTGCAGCTTCCAGCCGTCAGATCTTCACAGAGCTGCCT
>NW_010396061.1:35717-47468 GCF_000710305.1 Buceros rhinoceros silvestris
AGACTTCGGGTGTAACATTGCCGGGTCTCCACAGAAATACTAAGTGAAGAGCGAATTACTCTCTCACCTGCTGTTAAACTAAACACATCAAGTCTCTCTACAATGGGTTCTCCGGTGCTTCCACCCGTATTATTTTCAAGACTGTTTACTCCTGTTACCTTTCTTGAGCTGCCACTTCCTACACTGTGCTCTGGATCATCACTTCACACAGTGGGGCTAGCTTCCTCCTTCATCACCTCTTTCTTTGGCTTTACTTCTTTTGAACTCGTGTTGTTTTTCTTGAGCTCACCAGAAGTGTTCCTGCTCATCATTTTAGCACACAACCTCTTCCTTTAGTTCACAACCCGCTGTCTTTCAAAATCTCAGCTGTGAAATAAAAATGTATTTTCTAATTGCTCCTCTCAAACTGCACTAAGTGAGGATAGCATCCAAGCATGTCCAGAATCCACTCGAGCAGATGCTTGGTGTGATACATACGCACAGCATCACTAATCACAGATCGCTACACGTTCACCGAGTTGCGGGTTTGGA
The DNA here is from genome assembly GCF_000710305.1 of Buceros rhinoceros silvestris. Lineage (NCBI taxonomy): Eukaryota > Metazoa > Chordata > Aves > Bucerotiformes > Bucerotidae > Buceros > Buceros rhinoceros. Next base: position 36,249 of record NW_010396061.1, read on the forward strand.
GCCTGAAACATTACCTGACACGGCAAGAACTACTCAAGGCAGTATTTTGTATGGTTGTCCAGTCACCGCTTTCTCCGTGCTGGAACTAGATCTGCAACGACGAAACCAGGGAAGCCTGAGCAGCACAAAGGGCTTGTCAGCGTGCAGTGCACGACAGGGCAGACCTCAACAGGCCTCGAGGGCCAGCAGCTGGCTGGAAGCAAAGGCTTCACCTGCATTCTGAGGCGTGGCTGAAACAGTGTCTGGATCCTGGTGTCTGGCTGTGAGAAACTCTGAGCAAGCGCAGTAGGATGGAATTCTTTACCAACTGTATTGTCAGGCTCAAAGTGACAGCTTGTACACTACCTGGGAAGAGGCAAAGCCTCCCTAGGCAAGCTGCAGGAGAAACAGCTGCGCTCCCACGCTGGGTGCAAAGATATTATGCTTCTCCTGAACTGAAAGCCGAAGCTAAAAGTGACAAGAATAGAAAAACACAGGGTAAGCAGAAGGCAAATGGGATCCCTGATGCATGTCTATGCAAATAAAAGGAGCAATCTCCAGAGTTCTGGGCAGTACAACTACCAAGACAGCAGCAGATCTGTGCAAAGGCAAGGCAGCTCACCTTTAAAGTCAACTCGGTCTGTAAGAGCAAAGCCACACGCACAGCTGTAGAGCGTTTGTTTTCATATACACGGAAGAGAGCTTTAACTGGCTGCAAAAACCTGCCAACAGACTGTCACACGCTTTGTGAAACACAGCTTGATTTAGCTAAATCCTAATCACCAATTCTGGTCCCTAAACAGTAGACGAGAAAAAAAAATACGGCAAAGGAGGCTTGGTATCTTCTAGCACATGGAACTAACCACTACTTTTCCGAAAATTTTAAAAAAGGAACTTAAGTTTTGGCAGGTAATGCTGTATTGCCCTTTCAGAGCGCAATACGCACAAACACATTTTAACCATAACAAGCATATGAACACTCCAGATCTTATTTGCTGTTACTAATGTCTGCATCTACTATAAATCTTGAATTATCTACCAATCAGTGAGTGGCAACTCTTCAAAAAAAGTGCCTTTGTCCTTAAAATTCCTGATTCCAAATGCTATAGAAATCACATTCTTCCTGTACACCAGGGTGCACCACTCACCTATGCCAAAACACCACCAACACCACTCTGAAGGAAAAAGGGGGGTTAATTCTGTTGTGTTTCGTAGCATTCTCCTACAGGAAGAGAATGAATTCCCACCAAGCGACTGGAATTAAAGCCTGCAGACAAGTAACAGCTAGCACTGGGTTACAGAGCTGCACTTAATTCTGACGCGTTACCTTTGACCTTAGCGTCATTCTGCGGGAATCCTGCATGGAACGCACGCCCCCTTCTGCCACCCGCACCGCCTGCTCTGGCAATATTCTTCTCCCCTTCCCAAACCCCAAACCCCTTCCTGAGAACAGAACTGTCTGATGTCCAGTCATCCGCTTTTGATGTCTGTCTGCTCCCTGAACAACTACACCTCAGCGTTCAGCCTCCCCCACAGGACAGCACGCTCCCACTGCTCAGACCCCCACCGCAGGAGCGGGAAGGCACGGGCCATGTCCGGAGAGGTGTCTGGATCCCACAGCGAGAGGCCTCTGCCAGACGCTGCTCCCAGGCCACAGCCCCGGCCATGCTGCAGCTCATGGGCACCGTCCCACGAGTGAGACGGAGGCACGTGCAGGAAATCACAGATGCACTGGTAACCACAGAGGATTTATCCACAATAGGATCTACGGACTTTGAAACTCCTGCATCGGCGAACCACTCGTTAACAACGTTTCTAACGCTGGCTAAGTATGGAAACGAAGATTTTTGTACTTGGGTTTCAGGTGACGGTACCTACTCAAAAAGACCCTCTACAGTTCTTACTCCTCACCCTCGGGAGCTTTCTGGCATGTCTAGTGTTAAACAAGATGGTTTTAACGGAAGAAATAAAGCCCACACTCAGCAGCACGGATTTTCAGAGCACGTGCTCCTGAGCTAGCTTGGATCCAGCTCCCTCGAGTACCGATGGAAGTGCCAGCACCAAGAGCACACGAGCTGTGCCAGAGGCTTTGGGTAGGCAAGTGAACCGAGTCACGATCCCAGAGCTCCAGTGCTGGGTCCCAGCAGAGCCGGCTCAGGAGAGGCCGCGGGATGGACACCGCACACGTAGCTATCACACGTTCCGCTGGAATGGTCCCCAGCTCAGGCCCAAACTGCGAGTGTTCAGCAGAGTAGACATTGTGGGTGTCAGAGGGAAGTGGCAGCAATGGCTAAAGGGATCCAGAGGGACCACGGGTTTTCTGAACTGCTGATGGCCCAGTTGTACACCAGCATTATACTGGTGTACTGCCTCCAAAACAATGGTGAAAAAGCAGAATTGAGAAATACTACCTCATAATTTCGAATGTACAAGTGAATTCCTCTTCCTGCTTCCTCCCTCACAAAACACAGCATCTCACCCCAAAGCGATTACCCAAGTTCAAGGGGATAAAACAGGGCAGCTGTAAATTGCATCTGCAATCTCAAGTAGAGGAAAAATAATCTGCTGGTATTTCAGTTTAACGTAAATCCTTAACTCTGTCAAGCATTTCAAGTTTTTTCATGGAAGGAGAAATTTCCCATCAGCAACAAATACACAGAGAGCAACATTTTCACACCGTCCAGCCCGCTCTGTCCATCAGCCCTTTCCCGGTCACTAGAAGGGATCTGTTTGCCGTAACCCCGCACACACACTGCTGCGTAGTCCCGGCTCTCACAGCCCTGAACTCAGATGCTTTGCTTTTTTTGGAAGAAGCCTTCCCTGAAGACGACCATACAGCTACAACACCTCCCCAGTTCACGTACACCAGTAAAAATTTTTAAAACACCTTTGATTTCACAGAGACTTGGAACTAAGACATGGTGAAACACCCTGAAAAGCTCTGCATGCTCCATGAGTACTCAATTTAGAAAACAGATCCCCTTGCAGAAGGCATTTTTAATAGTATTTCACCACTAACCCCAAAGCTTTGTGATTACTTGTTACGGTAGCAAATAAAACCATCTTTATTTCTGAGACTATTCCATGGCTACCCCTGGATTCTGTTACAAAAGCAATGGCAGCAGGTGCCTTCTCAACACTGCATTAACTGTTTGGAAGAACATCTGTAACCACTTACACAGTTTTTTCCATCCTGGAATAGAGTGTTCTTTCAACAAGCCAAGGTTTAACACTCTCCAATTTCTCAGACCTTATCAAAGCTGTGCTTTGCCAACCTGTGGTTCAATGAGTACCTCCAAGAGATCATACGAAAGAGAAACGTCATCTTAAAAATGCTACACTGCAAACAGAAAATTTGCAGGAATTGACAAAAAAGGTTAAAGGTTGTCAGCTAAAAAACACACTTTAAGAAGTGCAGAAAGTTTATCTTGCAAGATCACAGAAGTTACAGAGCAAGTTATCAATGTTTTCCTCCACAAAACACGCCCTGAAGGGGAGTGCACCCACTGCAGCGGAAAGCTCTGCCATACCTTCTCTGACAGCTGGTCAGAGGCTGAAAAGTGAGTATTCTCAGACACACTAAAAATTCTTCCTATTTTCAAAACTGCTACAACCCGCCACGTCTCTCAGCAGAGCCATCTCTCAGATGCACTTCCCGCACACTTCACCTCTGAGCAGCTCAGTTCTCAGACCCGTGTGGAGCCACACCGGGCCCTGCACGCCTCCTCACGTGCCTGAGACTGGAGCGGCAGCAGCCTCTGCTCGCTCTGCTTGCCTGAAGCACAAGGTTCCAACGACATCAAGAAGCATCACTGCCTTTTAGCATTCCTTTGCCCTCCCAGTGAGAGAAGCCTCTGCAGCCTTTCTGTTAAGAACCCCAGGGACACCTTCCAGAGAGCCCGTGACGGAGTTGAACAACGACTGCTCCTTCGCTGCTACAGCCAGCAGCTCCTCTGGCCAGCCACAAAAGCTGCTCCAGGTGGAGAATCTATGAACAGGACGCGGCTGTTCATCTGAACAAAACTACGTTCAAGGACGCCTCCTCCGTTTCACGGGCACCTTGGAGGAGTGGAACTTCCCATTTCAAAGGGAAGAGCCACAAAGCACAGCAGGAGCTGCTAACACTGCTGGCACTGCAAACCTCTAGCAGGCAGGTTTAACTAACCGGGAGCCAGACCACTACAGCAGGACCTGACACGCGCTTGCGAGGAGCTTCACTAGGCAGCACGTGAACATCAAGGAACCAGGGACGTTACACTGCTGTTCCTCAGAAGAAGTGTTCAGCTTTAAGGAGTATGTTAAACTGGCTCTATCTGCTGCAACAGGGGGAGGAACAAATCTGCAGCCTCTGGAAGGAGCAACACTTCCTACATCATTCCTTTGCTCGGAGACGTGCAGGCAGGCTGCCAACAGCTCGGGTACTCAGAGCTAATACAGAAAATAATGGCACTTCCTCGGCATCGGAGCAATTCATGCGCTGTTCAGGTGCAACAACCAAACAGTGGGTTTGCCTTCATGAGCCAAAACAAGCTACAAACCATCACTTAAAGGTTAAACCCAGGAGTACTTTACAGACTGAAAGGGACACAGCAGCCCGACTAGCAAAAAGATTCTGCAGCCAGTCGGTGTGTTCTGAACTCACTGCCAGAGGGTAGGGAAGGAGAGGCATGGCCAACGACGGCAGCAGCTGGAAAGACTGGATATACCGCAGTGAGGATACAGGTGGATATATCATCAGCCTGGTCGTGACAGGGAGCAAGATCCAAAGAGCTCTAGTTTTTCAATAGCGAAAGACCATTTACACATCAAATGTGAGCACAGGAAAAGAGGAAAACTCCTTCCTGAACTGAAGGTGCTTTTCGGTGTCAAAGGGAGAGGACGTTTCATTTGTACAGTTACACGAGAGGGTGAAGGAGGACACGTGAAAGCAGGAGGGTAAATTCGGAATAACCAGCAGACAGGAAAGCCAGCACATACAGATTGCTCTAGCAATGCTGAGCACCTGTAAATACCTCTGAACATTCTGTTCCACTCAAAACTAAGCTTCTTTGACAGAGCATGAACTAGGGATTTCCTCAGTTAGTTGCAGATAAAAGTACTGAAGTTACAAGAATAATCACAGAACAGGTAAGAGAAAACAGAATATTTACATTATTAAAACAGACACTGAAATGTTTGAACTATTTCATGGTATTGCACCAAAACATCTAAATGGCCTAAGGGTTGAGTTCAGGAGAAGTCAAAACATAAGGATACAGAAATGCACACTCAGGATTCCCAAACATCAGTGCTACCACATACCTGCAGCACAGCAACAACAAAAGAACCTGATCTTGTAAGTGGTTAGTCCAACTTAATCCAGAATTACAAACATTAAATTACAACCTGAAAACAGGCATTTGTTATTTGCACCATTCACATGCTAAAAATATTACACCTGGTCATTTAAAAATGATGATTTCCACTTTCTGGAAGATTGCCATCAGCCTCCAAAGCACCCATAAGGAATAAAAATACACACTTCCCCTCCCCCTGCATGCTTAACATTGCGAGAAGACACAATTTTTGTCAGTGACACTGGTACAAGGACGAAACACCTGGCATCAGCTGCCTTAAGAAATGCATCAACATTAAATATGAAATCAAAATTTGAACCTGTAGCAGCAGAAGGTTCTTGAGTTCTGACAGCAACAGAGGGAGTCTCAGCGCCTGCAACTTTTTCTTCCTGTAAGCTGGCGTCCGTACTGAGTGCTGTGCTCTGCGAGGTGTTTCCAGGAGATCCTTCTCCACTGAAACTTTGGTCAGATTCGAGAGGAATTTCTAACTGGACTAGAGTGGAGGAAAGGAATGTCCACTGAGTAAAATGCACACAAATGCATGTTCGGGAACAGTGACGCGTGTGCTCCTCACACCGCAGTGGAGGTGAACGCCCATCCATCGTCAGACTGCTTGCTCTTGCATTCACACGAAACGCACTTCTTACAACACTACTGCTTGTAGCAACCCTCTAAACCGACAGCTGCTTACAATCACGCAGGCTGCCGCCGCCTCCTAGCCTGAAGTGGGCCAGGTCTCCTCAAGGCACTGCCAGAGCTCCTCCTGAACGGGAAAGGCAGGGAGGCCCAGGGCAGAAAAAGCGAGCGCTATCTCCACCCCTTCTAAGAATAAAATCATCCTGTTTCACGTTTTCAGTTGTTCAACAAGAGGACTGATTAACTCGAAGTATAGCATTTGAGGAACTTCTTCAATTTAAAAGTGTTAAAATTTCCTAATTACCTCACTTTCACAAGTGTAACTTGCACCCCTTAAAAAAAGAAGAATCACCACCGCACTGAGGTTATTTTGGAGCTCTCTTTTTGCCTCTACAGGAAAGGCTCCCACCATGCAAGGGAAACGCCAGGGTTACTGATGGGGAGGAACCAAAAAGCAACCATGGCAGCAGGGGAGATACAAACTTTCCCTGAGTTTTCTCTGCATTGCTGATGAAATCAGGTTTTAATTGCAGATACAAAGCCTGAAGGGTATGCAAGTGAAAACACAGTCCTTGCAACAACTAACAGCTCTGTGCCACCACACCCCCAGAGCAGACCAGGAAGCAGCTTACCCTTCTCAGACTCCTTTGGGTTAGATGCTGCATCTTTCAAAGGCTGACTATCCACTGAAGTTGTGACGTGATCTGTATTTAAAATCTCATGGCTAATACCAGATGAAAGCCTCGACGACCGTCTCCTGATCCGGTCTCTTGCAGGGTTATCTGAAGAGCTCTTCAGTCTTTCCTGAGCTGGAATAGACAATTTCATGGCACCACGCTTTCACAGGATTACTGAATAGCTCACAAGCAAACCTGACAGATCTCGCCTCCCCATCACAGCTTGACAGGGTGTTTTCTCAGGTCTGAGGTTAACAGCAAAAGCCTCAGGGATCGGACCTCTCTGTAAAAGCTACGACCCTACTAATGGTTAGAAATAAGCATAAAAACAGAGCAAAAGCTTATCTTGTAGGTGTCTCAACTTTTTTTTTAGTAATAGATTTGACATAACAATCAATATCTTACTGGTAAAACACTGCTTTAAACAGCAACCGTCTCACGTACAGAAGTAATCCCAGAGGTGAGATGAGACAACTGGGACACCCGAACAACTCTGACCCTAAGCTGGGTCACTTGTGTGCATGCAGGTTTTAAGTCTTTGTGGTCCTAAAGAAGGGAAAGACGGCCATCCTCAGATCCTCACCTCCTTGCTCATGATACGACTAGAGAACATAATTTTCCATCCTTATCATCACCCTCAAGTTCTTCAACATCACTACACCGAGAGGAAGTAGAAGCCATTAGATTATAACCGCACCAATATTTAACCTGTACTGAAGTTTCTTTGCTAAGCAATATGGCAGCTCCTCCATCTAGTAACGAAAGAGTTTCTACAACCAGAAAAAGGCTTTTATAACCTTGTATGTATTGGAGGCAATATAACCACTGCCCCCCCTAGGCCCATGAACTTCTGCATCAGCTTGTGGCTCCTTTTTTCAAACCCAGTGTCCCAGATCTAGGAGGATATTTCAGCCTGATGATGCTACAGTGGAATGGCCAATTTAAGACAAGAGATGCTGCGTTCCAGTGTTTCATACGTCACAGTTCAAGGTTAACACTCCAGACTTCTCCTTCCCCTCCACTTAAGCTCCAGGAACTTACACGTACAAATACCATGCGAGCTGAACACCAGAAAATACTCACACAAGTTTTTTTCAATCCTGGGACGCTTTGATGGAACTTCACCTCCTTTAGGTATTTTCCGACGTCTTAACTCCAAAGTTATGGGCTGCAGCGTCTGAGAACTTGGCTCTACATATTTAGGCAGAGAGCAAAAATGGACTGGATATGAAGCTGCAGAACTCTTTAATAAAAACATAAATTCCTAAGCCTCACAACTGAAAATACCGGCCTTGTGTAAATACAGTTTCACCTGGCTGTCTGAAGCCCAGGCAGCAGCATTTAATCCTGCTGCAGACACGCTGGATACTACATGAAGATCACCTGCCTACATCTAATCTCTGACCAAACCTCCGGGGCTCCAAACTGGACTGACAAGCATGCTCTCAGCTGTCCTAACGAAGCCTGAGCAAAGACGAGTTTAAATTTTTTTAAAGGTTTCTAGAGACTCAGGCTGCAAAACAGCAAGATGCTTTTCATTCCCTCGGGTAATTTAGAAGGATTCTAACATATGGCCTCAACGTTTAAGTGTAGCTACATACCCGCTGGAGGTGTTATCGGCGGTCTGCCACGTTTTCTTTTCGTTTCTTTTGCGTTTTCCTGTGGACTCTTTACATTGTCATTCTCAGGTTTCTTCTCAATTTCTGTATCTACTGAATATTCCATATCATTCTCTGATATATTCTCTTTATCTTCTTTTCCATTCTTAGATATATTCTTTTCTGAGACCTTGCCTTTTTCGGAGATGACTATCAGTTTTCCTTCTTTATCAGGTTGCTTAACTCTCTTCTCAGTCTTTAATGTCTTTTCATCCTTGACTTTCTTTGCATTACCTGTTGCTTTCCTCTGCTCTTTAAATTTCTCCCGCTTTTCAGGAGATGACGGAATTTCATTACCTCTTTCCTTAGGATTAGCATTACCCACAATATTCTAGAATAAAGAGAACGACATATGACAATTGACTTTGTGCACTCTCTCAAGCCCTTGTATTTACAGACTTGCACCTTGTGCGCTTTGTCAGAGGATAAGAGCACATGCTCTACTGCAACCCGCGGATCAGAACCAGAGCTGATCGAGGACCCACACAGCTTCAACTGGACAGCGCAACAGATTCACTCTGAGCACAACTCAGCAGCGTAAGGGATTCGCTGTTTCTTCGTTGCCATGAGCTGGCTTGCGCGGTACTACATAAAGCCCAGTTGGGACACTGAAGAACGAGTGGGAGTTCGGAGCCCAGCGAAGGGCAACGGCTCAATCACTTGGATGCAAAACCATTTTCACTTCACAAAACGGCCTCCTTCCAAGTATTTAGCTTGCAATTATCACCACTACCGAAAGGTGCCAAGAGTCGCATAGAGGAACTGCAATCACCAACATCACAGGATGTTAAAAATTTTAAATTAAAAAAAAACCCCAAACTTAAAACTTTGCCTCCTATAATTTGTGTTCAGCATGAGAAGACACAAAAACCCTAAACCGCGCCTTGCCAGCAAGCTACTGACAGAATATCCAGCTGTCATCTCCTTTCCCCAGTTCTTACGTTGCCACGTAAGAGCAGGGAAGAACCAAAAATCCCCCTGTATGAGCAGGTCACAGTGCTCAACGTCCTCTCCGCTCTGCGATCACGTTTCACACTAACACCTCTGAGGTGGATGCTGATTCTGGTGATGAACCTGCCTGACCCAGAACTTCTCTGCTCTGCTGAAAATAAACCTTCCACTACACGACCTCTTGCCTCTTCCCACCCCAACCTTCCTGTCAGCACGTGGCTTACACGAACAGGTACCTTTACAATTGCCATTTTCATCACAGTCCTACGAAAGAATCCCGAAGCAGTAACACGGTGAACATGCCACCTGCCCCACCCTCTGATATTACTTCAACCATACCTGGCACAGGGGGGATAAAATCTTTTTTAAAAAGTAAGATCAGGGGATATGGAGATGGCTGAGGCACTCAACAGCTTCTTTTGCCTCAGCCTTCGCTGCCAAGTGCTCCAGCCACACCACCCAAGGCAATGACAGGGACTGGGAGAGGACTGTAGGAGAAAATCAAGCTCAAGACCATCTAAGGAACCTGAAGGTGCACAAGACCTTGGGATCTGAGGAGATGAATCTGCAGGTCCTGAGGATACTGGTGGATGAAGTGGCTAAGGCATTACTCACCACATCTGAGAAGACGTGGCAGTCTGGTGAAGTTCCCACCGACTAGAAAAGGGGAAACACCACCCCAACTTTAAAAGGTGAAAAAAGGCAGACTCAGGGAACCACAGGCCAGTCAGCCTCTCACCTCTGCGCCCAGCGAGGTCATGGAGCAGATGCTCCTGGAAGCTCTGCTGGGGCACATGGAAAATAAGGAAGTGGCAGCAAACATGGCTTCGCTAAGGGCCAATTGTGCCCAAAAAATCTGGTGGCCACCTATGACAGTGTTACAGCATTGGTGGATAAGGGAAGAGCAACCAATGGCAGCAACCTGGACTTGAGCAAAGCATCTGACACTGTCCCACGTGACATCCTTGCTCTGAATTGGAGACACATGGATTTGACTGATGGACCACTCAGTGCACAAGGAATTGGATGGATGGCCACGCACAAGTTGCAGTCAGCAGTTCCATGTCCAAGTGGAGAGCAGGGAGAAGGGGCATTCCTCAGGGGTCAGTACTGGGACTGGTGCTGTTTAACAACTTTGATGGCAGCATGGACAGTGGGATCAAGTGCACCCTCAGCAAATTAGCTGATGACACCAAACTGTGTGGTATGGCCAGCGCACTGGAGGGAAGGCATGCCATCTACAGGGATAGGCTTAAGAGGCAGGTCCATGTGACCTTCATGAACATGGCCGTGTGCACAGACTTGGGTGATGGAAGGACTGAGAGCAGCCCTGAGGAGAAGGACTTTGAGGTGCTAGTGAACAAAAAACTGAGTACAGCCTGGCAACAGGCACTCGCAACCCAAAAGCCAACCACGTACTGGGCTCATTCCCAGCATCGTAGCCAGCAGGCCAGCAAGGGGATCCCACCCCTCTGCTCTGCTCTCATGAGGCCCCCCTGCAGTGCAGGTCCAGCTCTGGGCTCCTCAGTACAGCAGAGACATGTAGCTGGTGGTCCAGAGGAAACCACAGGAATGCGGCAAGGGCTGGAACCCCTCTGCTCTGAGGACAGGGAAGAGAGTTGGCGTTGTTCAGGCTGGAAAAGAGAAGGCTCCAGGGAGACTGTAGTGGTCTTCCAGTCCTTTAAGGAGGTCACAGGAAAGATGGGGAGTGGCTCTTCATCAAGGAGTGTAGTGATAGAATGAGACGTAATGGTTTCAAACTGGAAAGGGGAGATTGACATCAGATATGAGGAAGAAATTCTTTACATGAGATTGCTGAGGCACTGGAACAGGCTGCCCAGAGTAGTCAATGTCCCCTCCCTGGAAGCATTTGGGGCCAGGTTGGACAGGGCTTGAAGTAACCTGGTCTAGTGGAAGGTGTCCCTGCCCACGGCAGGGGGCTGGGACAAGATGGGATTTCAGGGCCCTCCCGCCCCAACCCTT
>NW_010396061.1:47521-51290 GCF_000710305.1 Buceros rhinoceros silvestris
GTGTCCCTGCCCACGGCAGGGTGCTGGCACAAGATGGTATTTCAGGTCCCTCCAGCCCAAACCATTATCTGATCCTATAAAACATCTATGCAATCACGAGAACAGCTTGGCAAAGGGGAAAAAAGTCTTTCACTTGCCCAGGTTTCTCAGGACTGGTGTTACCAGACAAAAATCTGTCTTCTGTAAATTCCTTAAATGTCACAGCCATGGGAAAAGCTTCAGCGGAAACTCAAAACATTAGGAAAAAACCTCAAAACAGAGCCCTCAGACATAATGTTTCATCAGTTGTGCCGCTCACAGACCCATCGCGTTTGAAACAAGCGTGCAGTACTGGAACACACATGAACCACCTTACATTACTCTTAAGAAACTGAGCCATAAATACAGTACGTCTGAATCACCTCTTGATATTATTGAACTCTTAAAAGCAGCGTGTCCCTTCAGGTACAATCACACTGTGCAGGTCACAAGCATTTTACCACTGTTCAACGCAGCCTGTGACACCCTCTACGCAGGGACAGAGAGAACACTGTCATTAAGGCAAACAGCTTAGATAGCTCCCTTCAGAAGTCAGGTGGGGTTTTTTTATTATTTTTTGTTTGTTTTGTTTTTTTGGTTTGGGGGGTTTTTTTTGGACCAGAACAGGTCCCCTCCAGTGCCAGCACGCTGCATCACTAGTGCTGTACTGGAATCCACACCTGAAGGAACAGACGCTCAAAACTGAATCGTGAGGTTTCCAGTGGCTCAAGTATTTTATTTAACCTTCACTTCTGACTGCGCAAGCAGAGCTTACTAGGAAATTCTCCCTTTACACTTTATGCTAAAAGACAGGACAGAATGTTCTAGCACAACTTATGTCTTGGGTTTAGAGAAGTCTTCCTGGCCCATGGTTAAATGGAGAAGAAAACTTACTCAAAACCCACCCAAAGCCATGCAGAAACATGAAGCTCCCTAAAGAAGAGAAAATATTTTGCCTTTCTTATGCAGAATATTTCTTAAGATTATTCAACTTCATGTATTCAAGTTTAAATACGGCAGAGATATTTCTTGTGGCAATTTCAGGCAGTTCCCTTGTATTAGTCAGCCCTCTGCCAGGCACAGTTACCACCACTGGAAAGCTATTCAGAGCACTCTGTGGTGCTTCCGAACTCGTCTTCCCTCCAGACTGGCAGAGACACAGATCTGGAGACTCCGAGGAACGGTGTGCCTCCTCACCACAGACAGGTTCAGACCACAGCCATTAACATTCACTGCTGGAATCTGTATTTAAGACTCATGTCGGGGGAGGGATTCCATTTCCTTGCTCAGACTTACAGTTCCAGAAAACTAGAAGCAGAAGGGACAACTAGAAACACAGGCTACGACTACCACACAGGACAAGATCTCAAACTTAAAACCAATAATAAACATTGTAATAAAAATTATTCTGAAGCAGGTATTTCAGAAGTTTTCACCAAGTCACACAGCACTAGAACTTGTCAGCCTTGCCTACAGAGCACCCATGTAGGAAAACTGAAGTACAAAGCAGCACGTCTTCCTCTCACCATGAGCAGGACAGAATTTTTATTTTTATTTTAGAGCAGCTCACTACTACTTTCAATCACAAGCTGAAGGTTGAACCCACAAGGGTTGGTACAACAGCCGAACGATAGAAGCAGAACGTGGGTTTGTAAACAAGCTTATCTGCAACGGCTTGAAGTGAAAGACAAGCTTCTAGACAGCTCCCTCAAAAGGCTCAAGACAAGCCAGCGGTTACTTTGAGAACGAATAGTTTCCGTCCACCCCACAGGTCCCATCCCTTCATTTTTAAGCTGCATCTATTTAAACTAATCTCAAACAGACGAAACAACTGAAGTGCATTTCGATAACCTACCAATAGCTTTAGGATGTACATTGTTAATCTTCCAACAATCTTTAGAAAACTTTTTATTTATATGCCTATGATGACTTTAGTTCAAGAGGTGCAATTCATGAGAACAGGAACCTGAGAGCTTTGCACATCAGAGCACGAAGATTTGCAGAACCTTTTCATTTGAACGGACTTTATTTCAGATGTTTTGTCTGTAAGCCGTGGAGGTGGTTCACTCTTTGTGTATTTTGTAATACATCAAATCTAGCCCCCTGAACCGTCAGTTTTAGAATACAGTGGTAGCACAGACACAATACTTACCTGATCTTTGGAAAAAGCTTTGACATGAATGTTTTTGACAGTCTGAACTACACCATCATAAAATTTCACAGTGTACGTACCTAAAATTTGAAAATAAAGCATAAGAGTTAAAGGTCAGAAGTGATTTAGCAAAGCACTCGTTGACAGCTGCAGTACTCAGGCAGCTGGTACCTGCAGCTAACCTGTGTGGTTGGAATCTTCAACAGCAGAGCTCTTATCACAGGCCAGGTAAGGCAAAAAACAGTGAAGCTGCCAAAAGTGATTATGGTAAGCACAAAGGTGCACGTCTAAGCTTAGAGTTGCTCCTTAGACTGTCCTTCCTCACCAAACCCCAGAATACTTCTGGTGGAATACTCTGATAGATAATTACTTGGACTTTTTCTCCTTGATCTTACAACATAGAATCCACCTAAAGAAAGCACAGCACAGGAAAAAGTCCTTCGTGGTTCCTCATCAATACTCAAAAAGGAAAAGCATGGCTGTGCTTTTTTCTTCTCCTATTTGTAGTGTTTTTGCAGCTCTGGCACTGTGGTTACTTGCATCTCTTGACAATAAGCTTAAGAAGGAACAACTTTTCCCCAAATATATACTTAAAGCAATTACTGACTGGCTATCCCAGCAGGAAGTTCTTCTCTCTCATGAAAAGGGTAAGTGGTTAGGTTACAGAAGTGATGGCAGACTAAAACATGTAACTGAAAATAAACCTTTTCACAGTTCTCTTCTGCCTGCTGTACTACCTCAAGCAAAAAGGTTAGAATACAATTAGAAATGCACTGCTAACAAGCATGACAAAACCAAAAGTGGCTCCTTACCATCTTTGTTAACAGAAGTAACTTTGGCTGGATAGAAGCGACAATCAGACCAGCACGCCAAGACCTGATCGTTTATGTGAAATCCCTACAGGACAAAAAGTGTTCTCATCTGAGAATTACTGAAACACACAACTTCATTCAAACAGAGCGATTAGCTTTCCAATATTTAAATTATAAAACTGACACAGCAGGCACACAGCAGCATGGTCAGAATGCACACAACTGCACAGTGAACCGGCACACACTCCAATGCCCTCTATTTCCTACTTACTGCACAACCTTCTTCCTCATGCAATCCTTCTTTTCTTAGCTGTATTTTCTCTAAGGGACGCAAATAAGGACTGTCCCAACAAAACCATTCATCGTATCTATGGTTCCAGCGTTTGAAATGGATAAGGACTTTTCCTTCTTCATAATCGATTTCTTCGATGTGAGCTGGATACCTGGTCAAAAGGTAGATTGAAATATTTCAATGAAGAGTAAGGTAAGCTGTCTCAGACACTTAACCACAGCACAAAACATTACACAAAGAGCCTTCCGCATGATCAAAAGCAAAATACCTGTTTGATCAGGTGTGATGGGGAGCCCAGTAACACCACCTAACAACCTCCAGCTTCTACAATCTTAATACAGTATTACTTGATGTACCACTTGTACAACCAATAAAGATGCTACAAAATGACTAAGAGTTCAGCACAGGTTGAATCCCAAAACTAAACAGCAAAAGCAAACACTGGCTGCAGAAAGAGGAAACAAGTAAGAAGTTCTTAGTCTGGGCGGGGGGCGG
>NW_010396061.1:51453-51977 GCF_000710305.1 Buceros rhinoceros silvestris
AATCAAGAAGTCAGAAAAAAAGCTTCCCCAGACCCAGAAATTTCACATATTCACAAAATGGATAGCTTCAGCTCCTCCTTATCAAGAGTATCTCCTGGAGGTCAGTACACTCGCTTCTCTCAGAGATATCCATCATCAGGCATCACAAAACATCTTCCCAGTGTAACACTGGGAAGTTTAGTCTAGCTAAACCTAATTTAACATTCAGATTCGCAAAGTTAAATTTCATCTGCAAAGTCCTGTGACTTTTAAATAAAAATCTCTCAGTATATTAGAAGTCCAGGAATCTGAGATGAGTCAAATTCAGTTGTCTCTAATCAAGAAGACCTTATAAACTACACATTTCTTTAATTGCATTGGTAATTTGTAACTTCAGTAAGTGTATTAGAATTACAGCATATTTCACTATCCCAGCTGAAGATAACATCCCAAGTACTGATGTTTTCCCCTGCAGAACAATAGCGCCAGGAGAACATCTTCACTTGTCGGTGTTTTCAGTTATTCATGGAGGAAAGGCAAGGTCC
>NW_010396061.1:52083-55546 GCF_000710305.1 Buceros rhinoceros silvestris
CATTCCTGCCCTAAGGGCTGAATGAAAAATAAAAACCCAAATCTGCAAGTACGCTTTACCTGATAAATCACACTTGGAAAGACAGAACAACTGGTAGAAAGAAATGGCATCTCTAAAGAATCAAGCCTGATGCTAAAACAAAACCTAGAAATGCCAGAATTAAGACTTGAATGCAACACAGACAACCCTCCTACACCGATGAAAAGCAAAGCTACCTACAACTGAAATCCTTCAGTAGAGTCGAGTCACATCCAGCCGAGACTCATCACACAGCTACAAGCAGGCCACGATAGAGACCCCCACCGCAACCACAGGCTCGACGCCGCGTGCCTCACGTTATGCCTTAGTTCATCCCAATATACTACCGAAATACACTCGGCAAAGGCTGTGGAGGAGGGAAAGACAAATAGGAATGCCTGAGGCAGGGACATCTCTAACCAGCTACCAGCCTCCCAGGAAGGAAGTAACTTCCTTTGTGTGACTCTCTGGTTTTGTATTTAGGTAACCCCAAGCACTGCCCTGCACAGGTTAATGGGGGGGGGGGCACAACATTCACAGTCTTTTCACACGTAACACAACATAGTTCTATTAAACATAGCTGATACCCAGTAACTGCCTGTCACTAAGCACAGACAATGACAAAAATCAGCACCCAGTTCCCCACAGCGTGCAGCAAAAACAGGCACAGGAATTCCCAGATCCTCTCACCACAAGACTAGCCAGAGGGATGCCTTTGCCATCGGGACAGCAAAAGGCCTGGGGCTGGTCCAGGTTCTCAAAGATACAGAGGGAAGCTATAAAAATGGCAGTGTGCTGACTCAGCACTAAGCTAACAATGCAGTCCACGCAGATAACCCTCTCTGGTTAACAAGCTCTATCCACTAACCTCCTCCCACTGGGGAGAGACAAGCCCAAGTGATAAGAGCCAACTAACTCTATGATGCAAGACTGTTCCCGGCTTCATAGTAAAAGGAGGAACTTCCCCACCAGACAAACCATCATCCCGTCCACAGGGAAGAGATGTGCATTTATCATAAAGAAAAACGTACCTGACAACGAGACCAAATGCCAGTCTGGTTGAGAGTCAGTGGGGGAGAACTAGAGCTCTCAGCCAGCTCCTGCAGAACATGCTGCGAAGGCTGAACAAATCTCCTTCTGAAGCAATCAACATCAGCAAACGCATGCTCAGCGCTCTTGACTGGAACAGTAAACCTACAAGAAGCTGCAAGAGATCTATCCACAACTTTGACAGTCCCCGCCCTGATACCAGCTTCCACTGAGACACCAAACACAGGACAGGCAACTTTGAACTATGGAAAAAAGGTTCACAGGTCCTTTACAGCTCTGAGCACCATGCAATGACAGCAAAAGCTTCCCTCCTCCAACACCTGCACCCTTATCCTCCAAAAGGCTGAGCAAGCATGCCAGGTCAGGAGACACGAGTCCTCACGGGTCTGTGCAGAAGAGGAGTAATACAGCACACAGCCACGCACAGGCACCAAAAAGCCGTGGATGTGAAGCAGGGTAGGGGTAACTGGAAAGAAATGCAGGCTTGTTTATCCAGGGTTCAACATACTGTGGGAGAATACACAAAGTGAAAGACCAACAGTGGAAGCCTGGCTAAGGCCTCAAAAAGAGTACAACCGCCATGGGTCCAGGGACGGCCCAACTCCTCCTCCCCAACCACGCGGGAAGCATTAAGCTGACTCCATGGCTGTTCAAGACAGCTAACCAATCCTGGGAAAGAATCCCCAGCTGGTACTCACCTGCGTATTTACCTAGCACACTGAGAAAAATAAGCTGAAACCAAAACACAACGTCTTGCAATATACTGGGAGGCCAAAACAAGCTCAATTCGAAAGGAATGATGAGCTTGGTCCTTTCCAGGCCTTATGCACTGGCTAAACAGGAAGGGAAAACTTGTTCCAAGATGCCCAACTGCCGTCATTAGTTTTGATAAGAACCCAAGAGACAATCAAAAGCTCAAATAGCACAGCACTCAACAGGCGTTAACAGTGACTGGCACCTTCAGACCTGCTGTCAGAACACAGCAAACAATATGAAAACAGGTTTCTTGTAGACACCAGTGCAAATCCACCCTCTCTGGGAAGAGGTAAATACCTGGAAATTCCAATCAGAGTGAAGGATGAAGGAGTTCTCTCAGTCCTGCACTAGTTTGTCTCCCTTCTCCTTTCTGTACACCAAAGTACAACTGCTGTCAAGCCCCTCTCTCTGAGCTAGAAGGGACAAGCCTCCCGCAGGCAAAGAAATGCTGAGAGGAAAGGAAGCATCTAGGAGAACCAGTGCTACGGAGGTCAACAGCTACGGGCTTTCATCTTTTCAGTACCCAAAGTCCAACAGCGTGAGCAGTTAAAGTGCAGCTTGTCAGTCCCCGGAGTTTAACAGGATAGCACAATACTCTAACAATACTCATCTTGGTTTCAATACTCAAGAGCCTCAGTCGGAACCAAAAGTGTCCTCACATCCATCCTACTTGCATAACAGACAGAACACCTTGAAGAGGTGTCATTACAACAAGGTAACATCATTTGCCTACTGCAGGTGTCCAGTGCAGAGTCATATGACCTCCTTTCCATGAGAGGAGGTCCAGCACTGCACAGTTTAATGATCCAACACAAAAACGTTGAAGAAGTCAACTCAGCTGGGACAGCGTGCGCACATCCATCATTACAGCAGCCTCTCGGGGATCTCTCCAGTCCCATCTGGGATGGCACTACTGGAGCAGGCCCACTGCTCCACCCTCTGAGCTCCAGCGCACTGTGCCAAGGGACCTTCCAGCACATTCCGAGGCACTGCCTGATGGCCAGAGCTGTCCCCCTTTAGTGTCCTGCTATCAAGAGACACTGTCTTTCATGACAGCTTTGATGCACCAACCAACCAAGCCCCAAGAAATAAGCCAAGCACCAGAAGTACTACTCACTGGACTTTCTGGAGTTTGAGTCTAGGAGAGGACAGACAACCGCACCAGGAACAGAAGTGCGCTTCCAAAACAGCATGAGTCCAGATACCACAAAGCAGCCTTTGATAAGAGCTTTCAAGACGCAAAATCCGCTTGGCACTCTGGCAAGGAGCAGACTCTGCGTTAACTCCTTTGCTAGCATACACCATTTTTTTCCCTCTTCAGTAGAGCTGGATCACCTTGGAAGTCCCGAACTCGTATTTTGGGCCACAAGCTACTGCTATGAAAGGCAGGTAAATGGGGCTTGAGATGAAATACTTTCCAAAGCACCACTGTCACCTGAGGTGCAGTACTGGCCCACGGATTGATTGGTGTGTTTGGTACTGAGCACAGAGAGCTGAGCCAGCCCTCCGGTCAAACAAGAGACCCCTGCCCATGTCTGAGTGCCAGCTGTCCCGGTCTGGGTCAGAACAGAACACATTCTGTTCAGGGGTTCCACTGTTCCGCTCAGTGAAAAGCGACAGCACTTTCTGAAGTTAACGG
>NW_010396062.1:0-40568 GCF_000710305.1 Buceros rhinoceros silvestris
CCCTGCCCGGCCGGCACCCGGGATGGCATTGCCTCTCCGAGGTGTCAATCTGCCACCTCCGAGAGGGGAAGCACTGTCCAAAAAAAAAAAAAAAAAACTAACGAAAAGAAGGGAAAGGCTTTATTGGTGTCCAAATTGTGCGTGCCCCAGGAAAAGGGACGCCTAAAAAGGAAAAACCTGTGCGTTAATGAGGATGAGACTCAGCGCTTGGGCAAGAACGTTATGGGTGGGACCAGCCAGAAAAATCTGTTATTGTTGTCCTTGGGAGTAAGAGAATGTGTAGCGGGTGAGAAGGCGGAAGCTATGGAAAGACAGGATATCAGAGGTGAACTACCACTGGTTTATGGAGATGGGCATCTCCTGGGGAACGGGCTTGGTAATGAGCTCGTTGGCAGACTTTGGTGAGCGTACAAGACACTGCCACGTGGCAGAGGTGAGCTAAGGCTGATTTTCCTTGGGGTGAGAAGCTGGTGAGACTGTTTTACCTGTTCTTACGTTGTCAGAAAGTCGTGCCAAAGCAGACAGGTTTGAGTTGAGGCAGGCTCTAGTGAATTCAACGGCATGAAATGGGATGAGCAGTGGCTCTGAAAAGCGCAAGACAGCAAACATTTCTGTCAATGCTGAAGGACAGCACTTCCAACAACACTCTGCAAATCCCAGTAAAGCATCACTACTTTCTCTTCAAGGCAGGCCATGAGAACTGCCAAGCCTTCCTAAACAACAGCAGAGCTATGGAATGGCCAAGCAGCAACAGAAGACCATGTCCAGGCCAGGTCTTGCCCTCTGTTCACCCTCTGCAGAGCCCTCTTGGAGAAAACACCTCCCAGCTGCAAGAGGAACAGAGCAGGTTCATGCTGCAAAGTTACTCTGGAGGTAGGGGTTCCTCCAAAGACATACATAGCACAAAGCTCAGAAAAATTGCTTAATTACCAACAGGATAATACAGACATATTAAGTAGTAGAAATTCCTTCTTAACCATTACACTGGGTGGTTCTAGAGTGCACCTACATGAGGTGACAAGGTACCATGTGGGAAGTCTGCTCCTTAAAGGACAGAACGGGCAGGATGAAGAGGAAGAGGGGGGGAAAACCGCCTGTAAAACTCTCCAGAGCATTCCTAGGAGCATGGAGCAGAGCTGCCAGGGACTGGAATCACGCTGCCCGTATGAGACGCGATCAATAGCAGCAACAGCTTGCTCACAGCAGTGAGCTCTGACTTCTTGTCTAACACAGCCATAATTCTTTGCAGAGCATCCTCCGGCCCTTTTAGCTGCATTGCTTTTCGGTGTTGCTGAACTTTTCCTTGTATTTTAAAGAGAATAAGGAGGGATGTCCTTTTGTAAATTGCTTTCATTACTTTTCACTTACCTTCTCTGAAAAGGTTTTGTATGCTTCCTCTGAAAATTAAGCGATTCCACTTCTTTGCTCTATGCATGCGAAATATTATTCAGACTCTGGCTGTCTGCATTTGCGATAGGAGTCTAAAACAGTCAAATACAGTTTTCCCTAAAAATAAATTATTCTGCAAGCTTAATGCCATTACAAAAATTGCACTAGGAAAAATATTCTTAGTTTGAAAAAGTCTATTTTTATTATCTTAATAAAAAAAAAATCCAGTGCTGAATATAGTTAGTCAGGTCTTTGTTCATGAGTGGTTATCATCTCAAACCGGGTAAGAGACGTGACTGTTAAAATTACATAATACATAACTTCACCTGAGGGTGCCCACCACCTTCTGACAGAATCTTGCTGCTGTTCATATTCTTCCGTATGTTCTTCCATCTCATATCACATAAGGACAGCAGTGGTTCATAAAGAAACGATCTCCTGCATAGGTGGGAGAGGGGAAAGGAAGGGTAGCAGCCTTTTCTTCTGATAGCCTGTTTTTTTTCAGCAAAACTTACCCTCTAACTTGCAAGCCAGTGAATCATTGCGTTTACATCTTCCTCTCCTTCAGTGCGTTTCTTCAGCACAGCCAGCCGCACGCCTCCAGGCTCAGACGGCTCAGCCCCGGCAAGCGCCGGGTCAGGTAGCTCCGTGTGCCGCCCGCAGCCCAGCAGGTAGACCTGGAGCTGCCAGAACCTGATCGCAACCGCTTTCTTCTAGAATTCCATCCCAGTGAGGCTTCTGCCTTCTCCCAGGCACACCCAGCCTAGCAGAAGTGTTGGAGGACCAACACCTCCTGTTTTGCCAAATTACCAGGAAATTAGAAACACTTTCTAATTTTTAGTATTTTCTACATACTCCAAAATAAGTCCTTCAGACTCCTACATACTCCTGCACAATAGTCAATAAATCTTTTTACCTGTTAGCTTCCACACTAGTCCTTTCTAATGATTTTCGCGTGGGAAGGTCATTAATTTCTCCCATCTATCTCCTTATCCAGGTCAGCATTTCTCTAAAAGTAGAACAGATTTTTTCTTTGTTGAGACAAATGTATACATTTTCAAGACAAGATTGTTCTTCTCCAGTAAATTCTGCTGTCATTTTCTCTTCCTCCAAAATAATTCAGTGCGATATAAACTTAAGCAGCAGAGGGAAAAAGCATCTGATACCAAGACTTAAAAGTCCTTAATGCGGTTTGACTTCAATGAAGAGCATATGCAGAACACATTAAAATTATTTCTACTACAAATGCCATTTGAAGAGTACTTAATACACAGAATTACGTATCACTACAGGTCGTTATTAAACACATTCAACATTCCACAATGCTAGCAGTTACACTGCCGATTATATTTATGCTGATCTTAATGTGATTTCCATTATATTACCCTGGTGATGACTATAGTTGTATAGTCAAAAGTGAAACCTGTCAGTTCACATCTCACTAGAACCAAATATCCGGGACAGAAGAGCACTCATTCCTAGACTTATTTTAACTCTGCTCTATTACTTTGCCTCTTATTTGAGCAAGAAATTTCTGCAGAAGTCCCTCTTAACTAAGAATTCAAGTCAAAATGCAAAAATAAGGGTCAAATTCTTCTCTCCCTCTCATTTAATTTTTCAGTTAGAACTACTGCTATTAAAAAACCTCACCAGTATATTCACTATTTAAGTACCGTATACTCACTACATATAGATTGGTTACAGAAATCTAGCATATTCACATTCTTTTTGTGAGAGATTGTTTGTTGGCTTCAAACACCCTTGACCTTCTGGGCTAGATCAATAATCTAAGAGAAACATGTTCTCGTCTACCTGTTGGGACTGAAAATAAACCAGATCTTCCAGATGGCAAAAGAAACATCTGGTAAAATCAATTCCCCCCACCCCAAGGTGAACATCTGCTGTGTCCAACATTGCATTTGTTGTGTGCAATCTGAAAGTCACCAAGTAGAAAGCAGGCAGGGGGTGCAGGCACCAATTCCAGCGTTGCAGCTGCGCCTGATGCCAAAGGCTGCAGTTAATGAAATGGAACTGAAGCTCTCATTCAGACTTCTTCGAGCTCATAATTTCATTAAAATAATCTTTATTCAAGAGGGTTTTGTGTTTACTATTCGAGAACAAGTTGAAGCCTTGTAAGTCAGAGAGGAAGGAAACATGAAGCTTTAGTCAGAGGGCAGAGAAGGATGAAGACTCTTTTTTTAGTAGAAGAGAGGTGTGTGGAGATCTAACATCCTCCCACCCTCCTTTCAGAAGCAAACTTTATGTGGAGGAAGTTCGCAAGAAGCTGTACGCCGTGAGAGACTGGACTCTTTGCTGTGGTTTTAACTCCTCTGAGGACCAAGTTGTGTTGTTCACAGGAGATCATAAACACAGTTTTGTCACCAGGCCTGGATTTCAAAGGCTACTTCATTAGTGAAGACCTCTGTAGTTTATAAAGTTTTGGATTTACAGGGTGAATTAGAATTAAAACCAGTACAGATAAAGCATGACTTCTACCGTTATTGCTGCGATTTCACCTGTAAGAAGTTTAAAACTCGTAGAGGAGTGTTAGCACGGTAGCTTGCCACACACTGTAAGCCCTACGAGAAACATACGCTTCTGATTTTGCAGCTCAGCTGCGTAACCTCGGTATTGCGGCCATGCAAGTATTTGCACTGGAGCTTCTGTTAGCAGCTGGGTGATTCTGAATGGGCATTGATGTCTCCAAAGCTGCCTGCACACACAGCAGAGGCAGACAAGGAGAACTGCCCCAGGCGAGTTTCCGAGCGGCGCAGTTCAGAGCCCAAATCAGGCCTTGGTTTGTAAAGGTCCTCAAAAGCTCTTTGTCCCCATCTGTGACCAAGCCAGCAGTTCAGCAGACACGATTATAGTTAAAGAAAGTTTTTAACTTGCTGATTAAAATAAATATTCAGGAATTGGGGCAATCACAGACTCTTCTAAACAAACATGCTTTTAATTCACTGCTGAGTAATGCTGCAAGTAGTAACAGAAGCAGAAAACGCAGGGTAAGGCACAACAAGCGTTCTAGCCTTTGTGGGAGGAAGTAATCAGACTGCTCGGGTAGCAGTCACAAGTTTTTACTGCACAAAGCTTTATTTTTATTATGATTCTGCTGTTGCTAAGAGAGGGCTCTCAAATTACCTTACCCCCATACTGTATTAAACAACAGGTTTGCCCAGCTTACAGGGCCAGATGGTTCTCCAAAGTTTAATATATCATTGGATTTATAAAAAAAACCAAAGCAGCATTCACAGTGCTCAACCAAGCCAGTAAATAACTTCCCTAGTCTCATGACAGGTGATGTGTGATGAATATTTGCTTTCCCGTTAGCAACTCCCAAGTTGCAGTGAGCGCTGCTGAACAGTGACTGGCCCCTGCTGTGCCCAAAGTCAGCATCAAGGAAACACACTGGCCCGTCAAAAATTCAGCTCAGCTGTCAGTGAGAGAAGATGGAGCAGAAGGAGCACCAGGGTTACAACTACAGGTTAGAAATTAAGCTGGCTTGGTAAAAAGGGAAAAAAGATGGGAAAGCAAAGTGTTGCAGTCTTGATGCTGATGCTGCTTGGACTGCTTCACATCGAGTGTGAAGATCCTGGCACCACTATTACTGGAGTGTTGAGGTGGTTAAGAATGAATCTGAAGGGATTGGCAAAAGACATTACAAACACTGCCACTTTAAAATCAACACTTAAGACTATCAGTAAGTATGTCACAGATGTGTACTTACGTAAGATACAATTTAGGAATCCTGGTTTAAAAGTTAATCTTTCAGGCAGGGAGACCTGTGACCTGTAAGAGCTTAAGGTCTTTTAAAATAGCTAATGTATTTGGTTTTGTGGGTACTTTCAAAACTCATGAAGCAGTAGTTAAGAGGGCAATCTTGAAGTTAATTTTATTCTTCAGTATAGCAAATAATTATTTGTGATCACACAGAATAATGACTGGGAATGTATTTTCAGAAATCCAGGACAGATAAACATTTTTAAATCTTTGAAAGTGTTAGTATAGGTTTAAAACAAAGTTCAAAAAGAATTCTTGAAGATGTGATTATTAAATGCATTAGTAAGAAATAGTCCTGTAATCTGAATTGGTCACTTATTCATGAGGCGCTCAACATTATGGAGAAATAAATTAAGCACTCTAAAAACGCTGTCAAACTTGTGTAACAATGAACTATTCACTGAAAAAATTTACCAGCATTAGGATTTTTCTTTAACCCTGATTTCACACTGCATTGTTCTAAAGATTCTCCAGTTCACAGCAGTTTGTCATCAGTTTCCTGATTAATCAGCTAGGAAGTGAAGTATTCACGCTGTAAGTTCCTGATCATTAATTCCAGTATTAGTACAACTCTTTGCCAGATTTTGTGCCCTCAGACTATTTCATATAGACAAAGCAGCTCAGATTCACATTTCTGGAAAACTTTGTCTCAAAGATGAATTCTTCACTGCAATGTTAAAGACAGCCTTCAGCTTTTTAACAGCACAGCATTGTTCAGTAAGTACTTAAAAGCATTTGAGATATTCAGAACCGCATGGTCAGCACATAAGCACCAGCTAGCTGGGCATTTCCACTCGTTCTAATTTTCTAATGCCACTGAGTTAAAGGCAACGCACTATGCCCCTTCCCTGCATT
Organism: Buceros rhinoceros silvestris; assembly: GCF_000710305.1. Lineage (NCBI taxonomy): Eukaryota > Metazoa > Chordata > Aves > Bucerotiformes > Bucerotidae > Buceros > Buceros rhinoceros. The sequence continues at coordinate 6,025 of NW_010396062.1, forward strand.
ACAACTAGAGCATCCAAAATACCGGTTTAAATTTTTTTCCAAGATTCTATTTTTGGTGTATTAACAGTTTGAGATTGTTTGGAACTTACTTGAAAACATTTCCTTGAAAAACTGAAGGCAGCCTGAGTGATCAAAATTGCCTCCTTCTGAGCTCATTTACTGCGGATTGGTATGTATTTGCATTTGTAATGTATCTGTAATACATTTCCAAATAGACACTGCAAGGCAAAAATGCTGATAAACTAATGTACACTGGTATTGTACCTAAATAGTCTATATTAATTCCAGGTAAGTTGGGGGTATCCTCTGTTGTAAAAACAGTCTGAGATACACTATTTAACTTTTTGATGCACTTTTTAAACACTCATTCTCCAAATCATGTTTTTACTTAGGCATAAGCAAAACCTTTTTCTGAGTGCAGCCACCTATGAGAAGTAGCATCAGTAACAAGTTTGGCAATCTGATCCAGAGAATTCAAATAAGCTAACTAAATTAGTACCTTCACTGCAAGATGAAAATTCTCAAAAAGACAGCTTCAGAAGAATTGGAAGAAAACTATTAGCTTCCAACTGAAACAGTATCTGCTTCAATAAACTGGTTAGCAAGTAAACACTTCTCAGCCCTTATCATCACCACCAGGTAGTTTTTAATCCAAGACGATGCAAGTAAGAAACCATGCATCCTCTTCCCATCTCCTCTCCAGTTTCATGACAACATCCATTTTGTCATTAAAAGGGAAAAACTGTATCAGAACAGTCCCTCAGTTGCGATCGATACAGACCAGATGCTTGTTTGCCCTTCAGCAGACACAAGGATGAGATATACACACTGCAGCAGAGGTACAGCAAAGCAGCCTGCCTCCAAGAGGAGCACTAGTAAGAGTAACTAGACAGGTCTAATTACTTCAGCTCACCTCACCAGGAACAGCTGTTACCATCTCACTGCAACGCCACACTGCGTAACCCAGCTATAATCGGAAATAAGAAAAAAGTCAAGCTGGTTTTGCGTAGGCGATTTTATTATTACATACTAATAATACATACTGACACGGCTAGTATCAGAGTAAACCCTTATGAGACAAGGAAGTGCCATAATGCCAATTACGGAACAGAAGATCAGTGTGAAGTATGGAGGAGCACAGCATCCGATTTAACAAAAAAAAAAAAAATCAATGCTGCGAAAATTCATGGTATTAGACTTCACTTTAACAAAAAAAAAAAAAAGGCCTAAAGTTCACAAACTTCCAAAACCACAGGAAAAGCCACGGGCAATCCCCCAGTGAATCCACCAGGACTTAATTCCATGATGAATTTTTGCAAACTCAGTGTTGAAATCTTCTACATAGCTCATATTCTTCTTTAACGTAAGAGAGCACAGTAAGCTGATTTATTCCACACATATTTCATTCTTTTGGGGCAAGTTACCACCACAATTTTCTCTAGCTTTAAACAGCTATTTCCACCAATATATATACATCTATGTGTAAACAAAACACCTAGGTAAGGGCTTAAAGCCTTACTCGGAAGTATCCCAATTCAGCTACTTGTGCTCTTTACTTCAAAATCCAAAGTGCCAAATACAAGCAGCAAAAGTTTCCACGATTGCAGTCTAAAATAAAATAATGATCCCACTTACTTGTGTGAATTTATAGAAATCATTTAAAGCCACAATTCCAATTAATTCCAAAGGGTTGAGAACAGGAAGGATACGTTTACAGTAACCGCACAGCTGGCATGGCCAAAACAAGCCTTGAAACTCCTTTTTACGAGTAAACAAATGTACACATGTGACAATTTAACATGTAACTCAGGAACAGACAACTACTGCACTGATCCAGATTTGTTAATGCATTATCATATTTGAAAATATACAAAATCTGAAGTTATTACATGAAATTAAAACCTGGTTTTAAAAAGTGTACAGTAAAAACTGAAGGTAATTACTATATAAATTATCCATAGAGTGCTGTATTTCCTGGTTTAGAGCCAACATCAAGTTCTGGTTTATCTGTTACGAGTTCTAAATATTTTAAAGCCATTTACAGCACCAAAGCAGTTTTTACTAGACCAATACCACCCTCTGCTTCCTGGAACAAACAGGAATTGGACCATGAAAAATCTGCATCCTGTGCAGCAGCAGCAGCAGCTTCCAGAGTTGATTAGCTGTAAGCTATCGATTTTTATTCTTTTTAGAATTTCCCTGCAACAAGAAACAAGCGAAGAGAACATAAAATTCATATAAGGAAATCTAGACAGATAACATAAAACCTGATGTCTGATAATTTATGCCTACAGCAAACAGTCAAGCCAAAAATAAACAGTCCATAGGCTTTTAATAATGGAAGCTTGTAACTTCTTGCTCTGAAAATCCCTCTAACCTTTACAGGCAAAACAGAGGGAAGTAGGAGGTATTTCAAATAAGCACAACAGTACCTTCCTCCAACTTAAACCTGTGGAAAAAACACATCTGAGTTCTGTCCTGACACGCTCAATTGTATTAGTATCACTAATATTGTAAGGGCAGTGAAGGCAAGTCAAATCATAATTCACCTTAAGTAACATTTCAAATACAAACCTCATAGGACAATTCCCTCAAATTCAATCCCCTAACCTTATTTTTTTGCAAAAGAAATTTACCTTGCACTATACAGACTATTCCTAATTTAGAAAAGAATTTGTTCTTACAGCTTACCAACTCTCATTTGACTTGCAACAATTCCACAAGGCAAATGTGTAGCTCAAAATGAACTTTCGTGCAATAGTTACGCGTTGGCAATTCCCTCTTTTCATTTCCTTAAGACAACATTTGTTCTTAATCTAACCAACAACTCTCTCCAAGTGATGATGGCTTTAACTGCTTCATTTTGATTTCAACTGAATTGCCTTCTACTCTTTCTGCTCTGACCAAAGGAAGGGACCAGCTTATCCCTCATGGAGTTGAAAATCCATGTCTACTGATGTGATATTCTGAACCACTTCCTTACAGACGGAATACCACTTCCCGTCTTAAAAGTATGACAAGTGAAAAATTCTTCAAGACATTTTATGAAAACAAGAAGTGCTATGGTCCGTGTGCAGCCAAGAGCTTCCCTCTGAAAACACAACAGCTTATACATCTAAAAGTAATTTTAAAGATTACAATGCCAAGTCAAAACACTCAGACATCTGAAGAAAAAACAGTTCTATACGGGGAGGTGGTTGGAGAGGAGGAGAGGAAGGATTTACTCTAAAAAAATTGAAATTGCCATCATGGGACCGTGAATCAAAATACAGAACTTTTTTTTTAACCCTTCAGTGAAACCTGCTTCCATGCATTCCACAATTAAGAAGAACAATGCTAGTTTATTAGTTTCACAGACAGACAAGTGAAGAGAGTAAAGGCCTTCACAATATCTGTTCCTCCCTAGAACTGTCAGAGTAAGATATACCATGGTTTAATCACTGACAGCTCAAAACAGCAGACTTCTATATTTTTCATCCTTCAGATAGATAAAAAAATTTGTTTCTGATAAATGGGTAGACTCCTTGCTCTGAAAAGAATTTAGGCACACTTTAAATTTACAGAAGAATGTAAGTGGCAACTTTTTCATTCCTACATGACAGAGATGCTAGAATATGGAAATAAAAAAGCAAAAAAGAATAGCTGCCAAGAACAAAGTATTCCACAACCAACAGAGGGCTGCCGAGAGGACACTCCTCCCGATAAGTTAATCACAAACACCCAGTATCACTGGCTGGGTGATCTTCCATCAGAGGGTATTGAAAGCCTACAGTGATATAAAGTGTTTCTTCTTTCCCACATGTATGTTTGGCAAGAATTTTTTCTTCAAAGTGCAGAGGGTAAGGTGTGGATTTTTCATTCCAACTGGCAGAGACAGAACTATAGCTTGTGAATGGGTTTGTTAAAGGGTAGTACTGCAGGAATGGAATCCCAGATGCACCCCACAGAGCTCCGAACTGCAGCCAGTGCCTACTGTCAACACTGGCAACTTACCTTACTAGTCATCTTTAGTGTATCGATTTCTTCCCTTTGTTTAGTTAAGGTTTCATTCATACTGCAGAGATGGTCGCTCATCATACTTAACTGATCCTCATAACTTCTCTTTGTGGTCATCAATTCATCCTAAAGGAAAAAAAAAAAAAAAAAAAAAAAAAAAAAAAAAAAAAAAAAAAAAAAAAAAAAAAAAAACCAAACCAACAAAACACAACCAGAAGCCTTTGCTCAGTATTAGTGACAACTGGCAAAGTAGGCAATTTCTATCTCTACTTAGTAAGCAACACTTCTGATGATGAATACATACAATAAGCTAAACCACTGAAAGAAAATCATTGTATAAAAATCAATAGCTGTTTTTCTTTCACCTGAAGTCTCACGCACAGTCTGTTCCCCTTATTTTTGCTGTTTATAATTTCACATACACACACTTTTTATGGCTTATATAAAAGACTAACAGCTAAGTTTTCCACCATTGCCTCCAGCCAAGAAACTAGTAAAGTTTACAGAGCATGGCCTGTACATGAACACGTGTGGCATACAAAGCTGAAGGAATCAGCAACCCAGATGCAGTTGCAGAGCTATGATCTCTCTGGGATTAGAGAGACATGATGAGTTAGCGTGCACGACCAGAACACAGCAATGAAGGGATACAGACACTTTAGCAAGGACCCGACAGGGCGAGGAGAAGTCACACTTTATGTGACATAGTAGTCTGAAGACAATTAGGATCTCATAGGCAGAGAACAGAGGAGGAGAACAAGCGTGATACGGCAGGTATCTGCTACAAGCAGATGGAAATCTCTCAACCCCTGACTCTTATCTTCATGAGGGATCCTGGAAGGGCAAAGGTGGAACACAAGCGATTCAGGAGTTCTCTTTGAGCGTGGTAAAAAACTTCTTGATACCAGCAATCAACAGGCCTAAGAGATGTTCTCTGCTGGACCTGTTACTCACAAATAAGAAAGCCAATGGTAGTCCTGGCTGCAGTAGCCGTGAGCTAGTGGAATTTAAGATCCTGAGGGAAGCAAGATGGGTAGTAGAATTACAGCAACCCTAGATTTAAGAAGAGTACATTTTGGCTTTTTCAAGGTCTGCTCGGCAAGATCCCAGGTAAAACTGCCATGGAAGTTAAAGGGGCCCAGGAAAGCTGCATGACCAAGTACAGAGCAAAGAACGATCCAATAGTTTGGAAGTGAATCAATTGTGGCAGAAGGCCAGCATGGCTGTACAGGAAACAATGATTCAACAGCTTGATCTGAACTCCTCCTGCTCTGACCAAAGGACTAGACCAGATTACCTTCAGAGGATCCTTCCAACCCAAACAATTCCATATTCAATATTGCGCAGATGGTGTGCACCTGCTAACTTTTCTTCGGAAATTTAATATGTAATTGGAGATGAACATCTCATGCAGAGTTAGATACTGATTGCAAAATTTGTTAAAGGAACACCTCAAATGAGCACTAAGTGTTTATGAACAATTCTTTTAAGTAAATATCAGTATATTCACTGCCTGTATGGAGCATTTTGGGTACTCACCATCTCAGACAGGTGAGCAATAAAGATATGAACCAAAGAAAACAAGAAGGCATTTATGAACTGAGTACTTATAATTATAATTTGTTTTACTATTGGCTTCTCTCTCAGCTGTGTGGAGCAAAGGCCAAAGGGACAGGACATTCACAGGACACCTGGCGTAAGAGTCTATTCTTAACAACAGCTTCTTAAAGATTACTTCAAACTCACTTATGCTTAATATTAAGCTATCAATCTCAGAAAAACCCCATCCTGGTATTTTTAAGACTTTCAATCCCAGATGCTAGAAAGGATGAAGAATTCAGCATCATCTGAAACCAGTCACATGCCACCACCTTTTAACACAACCCCTCCATTTCTGTAAACAGCATTCACAAATGTGCCAACACACAGGCTTGGCTACCAAAACCTTTTCCTTGCAAGCATGGTACCTGTTAACTTTATACCTGCGATGTGAAGTGTTTAAGTCTCTTCACTACATATCGTTAGAGTTTTTACATCACATTAACTAAGGACCTAGCAAAGGTATGACCATGCTCTATGGTTATAACTTTTCTCCTCCAAATTCCCCTTACACACAAGCTGCACCTATTACATTATGTAACTTTTACTTGCCTGTAATCTACCGATGTTTTGACTAGCTAGCTTCAACTCTTCCATGAGTGATTCCTTGGACTTCTCTGCTAAAGACAGTCTTTTGGCAAGTGCTCGACACTGTTGATCAAAACAGGACAGGGAGGGCAGAAAAGAGGAAAGTTAGTTCCAAAATACTGCCTCGTGTAATTTTAACTGATTGCTTTGGGTGTTTTCATCTTTCTGTAATCCTTAGATTTCAAAAAACATTTTACAGAATTAATGTATTGCCAATCCTCTAAATACTGTATTTTTCCACATAATTATTAATAAATACGTTGTAAGTAAAAACCAACACAAAGAACCTGCTTTGCACATTGCTCAAATAGCAGAGAAAGATGGTTCCTCCATACTATATCATATACCACTAAAAGAAAACATTTTACAGGATTTGCTCTGTCAGCCTGGAGCTTTGGTATATCCCACACCAGTTAATTACACAAATTTAAATGGCCGCTACTTTCAAGAAAAATCACCTCACAATCTGGAATGAAAACAAGACACTATAGATAAAATTAATCGCTTTGTTTATTCTTAAAGTTAAGTATAACTTATGCCTAAGGACCAATTTCTCAGAGGAGAACTGTTTTCATCACTTCGTGACACACTCAAGTATTTTTTCAATGACATCAGCATCACTAAGATTAAGTCAAAACTAGCTTGGTAACTAAAGCCAGCTGCGTCATCTCCTATGAACAAACCTACACGCGATACACATCATCCTTCTTAATTACACCCAAGACAAAGCTACCAAAGGATTTATAAAAATGCCTTCTACAGCATCCATTTTAATGCATACTAGACCACAGCCAAAAATCATACTCCAGGAATAGATTTTTATTTAAACATTATGTACCATATATTTATAGTCACTGTCATAACACTTGCCTGTGGAAAGTTCAAAAGGGGTTTAATGCTTTGAATACAGACACTGCCTGCATGCTCACCTCAGCATGGAAGTGTACTGATTTGCTGTCAGCAAGCTGCAGATGAGATGTAAGCTCTGCTATCCTTGCCATGTAGTGGTTTTTTATCAGGTCTTCACGAGACTCAACATCTGGAGCCTGGCAAAGCAAAAATTTACAGACAAATATTTATGTTTAGTAGACTGCAAACTTGGTCCTCTATACTGACTTCTCTTCTCACCTCCTGAGGCCTGTCTGCTCTACCCAAAAGCATTAAACTTTCCAAACGCAATAGAAAAATTACAGCAGGTCACTCTGCAATTTGTCACTGATGGTGACTCTTAATGTCAGACTTGCTTAAGGGACAAAGGACTGACTGAAGATGGAAGAAGTTAGCTTGATTTAACATAGCAAGTCTCTGATGAAGATGAAAATCCAGCAGACTCCTTTCACCTACATAAAAAACTTACTGGCTTTTCCCAGCAAGGAAGCATTCCTTCGCACAACTAAATTTCAGAAGCTCACAACAGTCAGCACTATTTCTAATGCTGCATATTCCAAAAGTTTCTTTAGACATTTGAACTTAAAGATGAAACAAAAACCAAAACCCCCAAACCCACAACTCACCAGTTTGCTCTGAGTTACAGAGCACCCACTAGCGGCAATTTTCACATGACTTGTCATTATCTTCAAGTTCAGCACTATGCAGCAGCTTTTAAAAACTTTTATCGGTTACTATCTGGCTCCACCTCCTTTTTAATTACACCTCCAGAAGAAAAGGAGTCGTAAACTAAAATACACATCAGCTCCCTGCAGTATCAGAAGGGAAAGCACTGAATCTTTCTCTGCTAAGTACCTGCTGGGACAAGTGTAACACCATAGCAGTGCTAAACAAAGAGTTAACATTAAGTCGGGCAGCTAGTTGGAAGTTTCTTTCAGTGTGACCGCTGGTTTGGGATAGCCTGTACTTAAGTGTTAAACACCAGGCACTACAGCCAGTGACTTTTTTTTTTGCAGCTTGCGCTCTTCCTCATGAGTGAAGAATTGAGGCTTGGAATGCAGTTAGGGTTACTGCTGTACCAAAAGACCCATGCTTTCCTCAAATTACAGAGAGCTCACTGCTCCAAGCTGCTTACGTAAATAAAAGGGAACAGTTCACTAGTCAGAACAAGACAATTAAGAAATACATGGATTTCAGAAACTTGAATATAACTATACAGACGACACGGGTGACTCATGCCATCATACCATAGTATTCCTTGTAATTAGACCTTTGGAATAAGTTCAGAATCAGAACTAAAGTATTTGCCAGATGTACTTGGATAATGTTTAAAACAGGTTACCTTTTCATTATCAGTAGTTACAGTCAACATTCCAATCTAGAAGGAAGAAAATACACTTAACTGAGAACTGCAAAAAAAAAAAAAGTTACCATAGCTGCAAGTCATTTTAGCTTCAGTCATAGAAGGACTTAAGAAAATCTTGCAACAGTTAAAACTAAACCCAAATTTAAGTGCTTCTACCTATAACATAAACATGGATAATAATATACATGAAGGCCTTAAACAGAATTAAAGCTGACATCAAGTCTCCAGACATATCCCTTGCCTTATCATGTACACAGGAAAAAGCAATAAAAGCAACACGACGTAGCTAGCTTCTATGATTATGCAACTGCTTGATTACGTGAAACTAATTCAGAGGTACATTAGTACGTTGAAACATTACTCTTCATGTTTAAGAGCAAAGAAAGCCAACCTGCATTTCTTGAGTACCTTTTGAATTCCTTTCTTTCCACTTTGACTAGTAACTTACATTGACAGGTCAGTGTGAAGCAGTGACAGGACCCTAGCAGACGGGTGCATGCCAGTCACTAGTTTTGTGGAAGAATATTTTCACAGAGAATCACAGGGTTTTTTTCCTGATAGAGATCTGTTTATGGGAAATATTTACACAATATGACTACCTGCGAGTTACATTAAGCATTGGGGCCAGAAAAAGCCATTCTCCTCAAACTCCTAATGGATCAAGTACAGGATAAAAGATCCACCCATCATTTTCATCCTGGAGCAGGAAAGTAGGGAGTAAAAAAAAAGAATTCTATTGAGTGCTGCACTGAATAGATTGATTACTTCTTATAGATGCCATCCCTGTTAATACCACTTCAGAAGTGTTAATTCAAATGAACGGCTAACCTCTTTTAAACACTAGTAATAAACAGGAAAGAGCCATTTACCAACACAGAAGACTAAGGACAGAATGCATGCCATATCCAAAAGCAATTGTTGAACCCAAGTTGTACGTACCTATGCAGGTTACATAAAAATTAGCACTCCAGAGAACACTAGAAGCTTGACTAGCTTCCTTAGGTTAAAATTAAGCTATAGTAAACTGTAGTAAACTATTTAAAAATACTACTTACCTACTTCTATTTGCTTTAACATACCTAGAGATGAAAGCAAGTATTGGAAACTCAGAGCTGACCTGAAATATATACTATTTCAAGGCTTCCTAACTACGGACAGAAAATCTGGAAGTCTTATAAGCACCTATTATTTCCCCCTACTACAAAAATATCTCCATGATACCAAAGACAGTGAACAAAGTGTCAAAATACAAGAAGTTCCAAACTCCGCAGAAAATAGTGTGCAGTAGCTTTGCAAATACAAGGAGCCCAAGTGTGAATGCATCTCAACGTAGCCAAAGAGCTGTCATTATTAGAGTTCACTGATCAAACAGCTCGGGTGCTCAAGAAAGTGGATTTTCTCTACTGAAGGAAAAAGGTCACTTACCAGACTAGTACTCTTAATAGGTTCCCTCGGACTCTTTTCTGTGGTTTCCTTCTTTTGTTCATCTACATCTGGCAAAACAGAACGCTCTTGTATAGTTTCAGTTAACTGGCCACTAAGGGAGTTCTTCAGTTTTTGGTTTTCTTTCTCTAGCTTTATTTTAGCTAACTGGGCCTCCAACATCCAGTGTTCTTTTTCCTGTTCCAGTTTTGCAATTTTCTCCAAACTCTGCTGGACCTTTAGGAGAGAAAGTTACAGTCCAGGTTATTGAACACAGAAGACAGTATTGTTTTAAACCATTACATAAGTGAGTTAATGAATAATGCAGCAAGTGAACAACTACTGACTCAAGTTACATGCTTAACTGTGGTCATGTGTCAAAAATGACCATGTTATTTAATTAGTCTGAAACAGGCATCACGAAGTTACTGCTCATAGAACCAGCAACATCCTACAAGGTGAAAAAAAAATAAAATCAAAGCAGGGAAGAATTTTATCAAAGCTTGAAAGATCCATGTCTGGTACTAACATTGCCCTGTTCTATGCTAGAAAACCAAACAATCTCTCTCCTCCCAGCTGCCCCACCTCACACAGCCAGAAGAACCCACTTATCCAGATAAGAAATCAACTATGGAACAGTACTCATACCACTCCACACATTTCTGTTACAATTAATCTCATCCCTACTAATACACTTCAAATATTGGCCACTGCAAAAAAAAAAAAAAAAAAAAAAAAAAAAAAAAACAAAACAGTGCAGTCTGTTTCTTCAGAAGTTCAATGACTGTGATTGAAGCACAGTCTGAGCACTCAAGCTAATAAAATCATTTTACTACTAATCAGTTTGTCAGGCTCATTCACTGGAAGAGATGGGCAATGCACACACTGCAAGAATGACAAACTCTATTAACAGACTTTAACTGAAAAATCCTTGTTCTTAACCAGTGCTAATAAATCCTACATAGTTCAAAACAGCAATCAAAACTGTACATAACATTAGAAATTAGTACTTCCGTACTTTGGCATTTACTTAAATTATTATAAATTTCCTGACTTCTTGTATTTATGAAGGAAGACATCAATGGCATTATCCTGTCTCATAACTAAACATATGGTCTGCAGGAACTAGAGAACAAGTCTTGGATAACCCAGCTTGACAAGGGTAAGTTTTACTTTCAAAACTCTGCAACTGAAACATCTACAGTCTACTTTTAAGCTTCAGCACATGCATACGTAAGTACAAATGACCGCATACAAGTATGTGGAGACTATCTGATACTACTTTACCTGTATAAACTACACTATCACCTTTGTTTGTAAAATTTATATCAGAATACCTGTTGTGCAAGACCTTCTCTACTTTCTGTGGAACTCAGAAGAACTCTGCGATTGGCTAGAGCTTCTTCATAAGGCACTGAATCTGCACAAGGCTGCAAAAAGATAAAAGAAACCTCAAAACATGTTTCAGCATAGATCAGAGTATGTATTCTCCATTTTTCTTATTGCCCTTCTTACTTTAGCAAAGGGAAGAAAAACATCAAGTGTTCACCAGCAGTAGAAAAAATTTAGTTCACAAAAACTACTACCCCAAAATGCACATCTGATTAAAAAGTGCTCAGAAAACTCCAGGAGTTAATTAATGATTAAAAGCATCTTAAGGGGCACTTCACAGACACTTAATAACAACAGCTAAGCACATCACCATTTAATTGTTAATTTTAATGGAGATGACAGGGAGATCTGGCAGTATTCAGTCCTTTGGTTCAGCACATTTTCTCCAGCATATCTCCTTTTCAGCTGCTTTTTTTTTTCCTATTGCTTTCCACTGTCTTCCAGTGAATGCAAGTATAACAATATCATGTCATTCACTCCATATTTCTGGTGAATATGGGCAGAAATTTAAGTAAGCAGCTCCCTGCTTCTCCTTGGAGTCTTGGCACAGCAACAATTAGTGGAAATGGGTAACAGCAGAATTGGCACATACCCTCAGATGTGAGAGCAGCTATGGTCTCTAAATTTTTCAATAGCATTATTCCTCTAAGTATTCCATTTCCTCAGCCAAAGATTCTCTTTCAGAGAATCTCATCCATTCCAAATACTGAAAATCCTTAGCTTGTATTCTCTTTGGCATAACCAGCTATCAACAGAACTGTGCTTTCTCTGTGCAAGTGTGCTAGCTGAACAAACCTTCTTCAAGGACTTCATGTACACAACCGCCTTTTTCTTGTACTGCAGCATACACTCAGCTGACAGAGGGCTGATGAACTCTGTTCCTCCTTTAGGGCCATAGCTCAACGAACTAGTGAAGTGATCCAAGTTGTTGCTAAAGAACGAGGCAATCTAGACACATCAACAAAAGTCACTTTGAATTAAATTGACCAGAAAGCTTCAAGAGAGTAATTACTCTTTCAAGAGAAAGAGAAGTAGTTAGTGAAACCAAACTTCACAACAAGAATTTCAGACAAGCTACAGGCTCTTCCACATAACCTAGACCTTACTAACACAAAGCATCCTCTTTACAGCATCTACTCTTATCACCCTGTCCTGGTTTGGGCTGGGATAAGAGTTAATTTTCTTCCTAGTAGCTGTACAGTGCTGCGTTTTGGATTTAGTGTGAGAATAATGTTGGTAACACAGGGATGTTTTAGTTGTTGCTAAATAGCACTTACCCTAAGTTCGGGATTTTTTGATTTCCCACGCTCTGCCAGTGAGCATGGGCACAAGAAGCTGGGAGGGAGCCTGGCCAGGACAGCAGATCCCTGGCCAAAGAGATATTCCATACCACAGGACACCATGCATAGTATATAACTAGGGGGAGAATCGTATCATACAATTGCACTGTACACCACTTGTCTTTCCTTGGTTTTTCTTTCTGTCCCTTTGCTATATTCATTATTATAATATTATATATTTTAGTTAAATTTATCTCAACCCACAAGTTTTACTGTTCCCCACCCCCCCGCCCCAGTTCTCCTCCCCATCCCATTGCAGGGGGAGGAGTAAGCGAGCAGCTGCGAGGCATTTAGTTGCTGGCTAGGGTTAAACCACAACATTTAATTGACATACAGTTGTCTAACTTGTAGCCTGAAAACATCTCAAAGCAAGCCTGATAGGATAGATTATATCAGAGGCTCATGCAGATTTCCCAATCATTCAACTAAGATTAGAAAAAAATAGAAAACTAAAACCGTATACAAGTTAGGACATTTTATTGAAGCAAAATATATCCAATACCTTGCCCACTCCATTTGTTAAAGCCACAACAGAGGACAAAATACAGTCATTTGTAGTTACAAGTTTCTGCGTAGCAGTTGGAACATCTTGTTCTAAAGTAGCTTTCTGACTGTAGTGCTTGGAAATATCTAGAAAAAGGAAAAGCACACATTTATATCAAATTACAACTTTTGTCCGTTTCAGCAACCACTTTCAATTTCAGCTTTTGATCTCAAGCTTCAAATTCTTCTCCCCTCTAAATAAATTGTATAAAAGTTTAGTCTGGATACTCCTGGTTCTTCACTACTGTTTGTGATCATAAGGAATAGACATTACGCCCGTTACACAAGGCAGAACAAAGGAGTACATTTAAGTGTACTCTGTATTCCCCAAATCATAGCTACATAGGGGACCCAAGCTCATGTTGAGCCAGCACTTCATTTTACAAATATAGTTACCATTTCCAAATGTTTAAAACAGGACACTTAAAAGCAGAATTTTTAGGCTTTATTAACTTAAGGGAAAAGCATTTTAATCCTATAAGAGCAAACCTAAAAGACTACGAGAAGTTTAAATGATAATTCCTAAATTATAAAATTATTTCAGGCAATAGAACAGTCTTCGGAAAGGAAAAAAAAAAAAATCACCCACAAAACTTTTTGAAAGTGATTCACAAAAACATCTTAGCTTGCACATACTAAGTAATTTCAACAGCACTAAAGTTTAAAAACACTCAAGTATTCATGATGTTAAGAACAAGCATTCTCAACACAGCCCAATTAAAAATAAGTAATTATTTGACAAGCGAACATTTTGCACCTATTTTATAAGAAAGTACTATTGCTATGGAATGGAGAAATCCCAGGTCACTACCAGCAGAAGTTATAATTTGAGGCAAGCTTAAGCAGTTGGACATCAGTTTGGGCTGGGAAGGAAGGGAGGACAGAAGTGACAAACCAAGCACTCTGGAGCATGGGAGTTTGAGCGGTTAAGCACAACATTTCTGTTGTTAGCTACTGAATCCTAACAGCAGTTTTCTTTATTTCTGTTTTCTTTATTTCAGTTGTTAAAATGTAATTTGGGTTCATTTTATATTATAGCTATTAAGAGGGAGAAGGTATTTATCAACAAACTTAATCTATCCTACAAAACTCTTGGTCTAGTTCCCCATTTTGTTTGAGGTACAATTTTTTTTTTTTTAAACAAGGATTCTACAAAATGGGGCCGTGCTATTGATGTTATTACTAAAAGAAACCAAAACCCAATTTTGCTTAAAATTATAAGATCATAATGTTTAAACAGCTGACTAGTATTAAAACAATTCACTATAGAGTATCTTCTCCCTGGCAACAGCTCCTGGTACAGAAATTCTAGGACATACAGAAATGTCAGTGTTTTAAAACTCCAAGCTTTAACATAACATCACTTCACTGAAAACGTAACAAATCCACATTCTGATAAAAAGAAGGCAAATCATTTTCAAGCAGAAAGTTTCAAAAAAGAACACAGACTTCTTTGTAAGCTTTTGTTACAAATTCACGGTAAAAACAGTAGTCAACCTAAAATGGGTAAGGAAAAATTCTACTTTGAAGGCAGGTACTAGTCAACAGTACCTAAGCAGGGGAAAACACGTATATCCAGTGGCATTCCATTCTGTATGCCCGCTCCACTGGAGCCATGAGGTTCAGAAAGTGAAGTGATACTGCTCAGGAAGATCTAAAGCACCTCCATTAAATATTCCAGCAGCTCAGAAGAACAAAGCTAACAGAATGGAGAACTGAAAAACATGCATGCATGTCCAAAACAAGTAGTTAAAAGGTTTAGTTTGTTATCTCCGTTTGTAAATGCAAAACAAACCAGATTTATCACATATTACACATTCAACATTCTAACAGAGAAAGTACGTGTGCTACGTTAAACAGAAAGAAGCAGAGCTAAAACATGACAATACTGCTGTACACTCACCTTTTAAAACAGCATGAAATCCATGAAGGCTTGCAGCAATGTTTGTAAACACCAAGTTGTAATTTGTCCTAAGAAGTCCTTCTGGATTTGAACCTAAGGGAACCATGTATAAAGGAAAGAAAAACCCAAACCAAATAACACTAAGAGTTGACCATGAATGAAGCTTTGAAAATAATCCAATTTTCACCTACTAGAAACATTTGCATGGGATATGAGAATCACAGACTTTAAATTTCCCCTTCAATATCAAATGCGTATGTATCAAATTTTGCCAGAGTAGGTAGGTAAAAGGCTTCCAATTTTCTTATACTTCATTCAGATTTTACAAATATGAGCTGCTTTGGTCTCTAAAGCAATTACACATGCAGACAGATTTACACGCTCACCGCTGTAGGAATGACCACCTGGGTCCTTCTAAAGAGTGCGGACTGAAATAACCTGAAGCTATACAGTAACCGTTTCTTCTTATTTACAGTATGCATTTGGAGATAGTTTCCCCACACACATACACACAATCTGTTTTACTCAATTTTATTTAGTCATCACCATGAGAGTTGTAGTTTAATATTGTGAACAAGAGGAGCTGGAAGTGATAATTAGTAATAAAATGTAGTTTATTAACAATTTCATGATTAAGAGATGACTAAAGACATACTGTTAATAATACTGTAAAAACCTACAGGATTTTCTTCTCTTTTATGGTTAACAGTGACTATCTAAAACGGGGTACTTGTGACTGCTTGGCAATTTCCAGGTCTGCACCATGTCTGTGTCTCTCCAGAAGGAAGAACGTGAAGCATTAAACAAACATTCTACAGGACAGTCTCCCGTCCTGGATAAAAGAAGGTCTGCAGAACTCACTTGCCCCATAGTTCAGGCTCTGTCTAGAGCAAAATAAGATGAATGCTACTCTGTATCTCAGAAGTGGCATTGTTTGCAGCTATAGGTTAAAAAAAAAAGACAAACCCAAAAAACCCCCAACAGTGATCCAAAAGGAAAGCTAGTACTTTCTAGCTGCAATGTAACTGAGCCCAAATCGGCACTTACTTGGTAACGCAAGAAGACTAACGTACGTATGTAGCTTCTCAAAGACTGCGGTCAACCTTTTCATGTCTCTGTGTAGCTCCATATTTCTAGCTCTTAAAGCAGCTGTGCAAAGAGAAGACTCACACTCTTCTTCCAAACTAGGAATATATGAATTATTTTTTTAAGAAGTTAGCAACTCTCTTAAAGAAATTCATGAGTTTGAGTAGATAACTAGTGTTCTCTACATCCCCGTCCAAAGCAACAATAGACTAGAAAATTATTTTAGAAAGTTTAATATATCAGACTAATGTAGCAATATACAAACATTACTTTGTGCTTGTAATATCCCCACTCTTAGGAGCTTCAGTCACAAGCCAGGATCTGTTTACACTCACAGCAAGGAATTGATTGCATCAGTTTATAGACTTTTTCCTCTGCTACGTATAATTTACCTTTTGCTTCCTAAGGAGCAGGAGAATAGGTACAAATACGGCATTAACCAAGCTTTTTCTTCTTCCTTAGTCCAAAGCCTCTTTTCAAAAGCAGCCCTTTGCACTAATAATTCACCTCCCTTTGACCCATTCTGGAGCAAAGATTGTTCACTGCAGAAGGGATGTGTATTTCACTACATGGCTATATTTACTGCATGAGAAATAATCTTCAGACAGGTTCAGGAAATTAATAGTTTCAGTGTATCATACACAAATAGTATGAATGCTACTAAGTAACATGAAAAAAATCTGTGCAGCTTTCATTAAAACCTCATCGAGGGGGCAAATATGCTTTAAAATACGTATTTTTAGCTGAAATGCCCTGCCTTTTAAGCCAGAATGTTTTAAGGGTTGACTTAATATTTGAGTTGTAGATGTTGACAATGGTGCGTGCCTGACACATAGTGCCCCTTTCATTTTATCTATCAAATCAAAAGTACCTTTTTAACTGATAAGGAAGAATCTTTCTTAAAAAGCCTAAGTAGGAAGCTAAATGTTCCGAGAAGGCCTTCAATTTCACAGCTGTTTCCTGGAAGGAAAAACACCACGTAAGTATTTTCGCTCTGTAAAAATCTTTTTCAATACTAAAAACCAAGAAATCTTACCAGGACTGTCACCGTGTCTTCTGTAATGCTCTCAAACAAGTGAAGCATTCCTTCCTCCAGAGGGCGAACATACGAAGCATTTTCATGAAGATACTGTGAGAACTGAGTACAGAGAGATTTTAAAATGGTGCTTGCTGAAGGCTCTTGCAAACTGTTTCAAGTTAACAATTGAATGGACCATTTTAGCAAAGCACTTGTCATCTTAAATGATCCCCAGGATGTCAATACTAAGATGTACATCACTTGACTGTTATAGCAATCTCTTCTACAGGACACACAAACACACACCCTGAGGAAAAGTGAGAAATAGTGAAAACTAAACAGAAGTCCAGGCAAAATCCCATCTAGAGCTTTGCCACAGCACTGTATCTCATTTTACCAGTCATGCACAGCACACCAAACTCCTGCTTTAAGTTTAAACATTCTTGCATTCCTTGCTTAATTCCATCAAATCAAGGCTAGAACCATGCACCAGTAAGCCACCAGAATAAACTATCCTGCCTTCCTCCCAGCTGTTGTTTGCCTCTCAGCCCTTGATCTGTGCATCAGCACAAACACTGCACAGCACAGAACAGCTGCGCAGAAGCGTTAAAGAACTACACCAAGTTAAAACCAAGAGCAAGAGATACATTTTAATCTGTATCCTGTCTAGTTTTCAACATGGGTCAAAGCATGCTTATGCCAATGCAAAGGATGGAGCAGCACCTAATCAAAAGGAGAATTCTTACTTTCAAGAACTATGACAGGTTTGGGCAGTTAGGAAACTTCGGCCTCACAGAACTGCCCGACTTTGCTAAAAATTGCTTAAGTAAATTCTACAGCTGATTTCACCTTCAAAAAAAGTATACTTGAATACAAAGGTGTTTACTCTTATACACAATCAAAACAAGTCAGTTTTCAATTTTTATACCGCAGCATTTCAAAAAACTTTTTTCACAGATTGATATGGGGATAGGGACAAAAGCAATATTGGGTTGTTTTTTTTTTTACCCCACAGAACACACCTTCACCTTTGATTATTTATACCACAACAGCAGCTAAAGATCCCAGGCAAATAGTGTACAAGAAATTTAAATTATTTCTTGTGTTATTACAGTGCAGTAACACAGTGTTAACAAGAAAGGAGAGATGCCAAGCTCTCATTCATGCATGCGCAAATATGGATGGAATTAGGGAAAATTCCTAAATCTAAGGAGGAAGAAATTACACATGCAGAATGCTCCTGACTTGTGTTGCAAGAGAGAACTGGAGTTATCTGGCAGAATGCTGAAGACCCAGCAGAACCCAGCAATCCAATACTTAAAGAGAAAAGGAATACTTGAACCTGGAAGGGAATTGTCCACATCTACTTTGAGTGTTTGGTGGGGAAAATAGCTCAAAAGCGCCAGACAAGACCTGGAGTTGGGGAAAAATAAATCAGTGCATGTGCGCTAAGTCACTACCTGACAATTGTCTCATTTTCTCTACCACATTAAGGGGAGGTTCACGAACCACTCAGTGGGGGAGCCAAGATCACGCTGAGAACATTTGCCAAGCAAATAGATAAATTAAATCAAAAATGCAGGAGCAACAGGATCTTCATGAGTGATAAAAGATGCTTCACTGCTGGAAAGTCAGAGGAAAAACCCTGAGAGACAACATGCACTGAGGCAGTTAGGTCATGACTATACAATGGGGCAAACTACACAAGACATAATTACGAAGTCAAACAAAACCTGAACCTCTGACTCAGAGTCAATTATCAGAAAAGGAGAATCACATCACAGTTCTGATTGAGATGCATGTTTCAGCTGTGTTAAAGCACCCCTCTGCTGAAAAGCAACGAAGAAGTGTTATCGAGGACATTAAGGAAAAAATGGGCAAGAAGCTATGTCTAAGAAACCTGATCTTATTCCCTTAGTGTGAGCTGCAGTAGCGTCTGTAGAATCCAATCACCACACTGGTCCACATAAACATGAAGACAGTTCCTGCCCCAAAGAATTTGGAAGATGACAAAGCTGCATAGTTTTCAGAAGAAGGATATGCCATTTTGCGTACATTTGGTGGCAGAAGCAAGAAAATGTTTTTCCTCAAACTAAGATCTACGCTGAATCTCTGTCTAAGCATATTCTTGATTCAAATTGTTGAAACAACTAAGAAGGTAAACAGAGTGGGATTTCTCTAGTGGATAAACACCTTCACCAGTCTACTTGTTGCCTGCAAAAGAAACTAAACTAAAGGAGGTCTTTCCATGAACAGGGAAGTTTTGTGATAGTTAACATCACCACTACGTGCATTGCAGCCATTTGATGAATGCAAATCATGTCCATCTCGGTAGCTGAAGTCTAAGACCTACCAACTATTAAATTGAAATTACAGTCTGAATCACAAACTAGTGTCATCCAGCAACTTAAATGCATTTAGGTCCACTTGGACTATTAAGTCAACAACACTGACGTTAAGCAGTACTATCCCAAAGCATATATAAAATCCACACAAATCCCTGCACACAAAGTTCTTTCCATGCTTCATGGCACAAGAAATCAAAAGATGCAGCTTAACAGCTCTGAATGATACTTTCACAAGAGCCTAGCCATGAAGTTGCTCAAAAAGAGACAGGTCAGGTTTCCTGTAGTAATTTCAACGTGCTTTACAGACTCAAAGCTTCAGAACACTTACAGGAAAGGTCTTTGCACACAGAACCCCAAATCAGATTATAAAGTTGGTTTTGGACAAGGGAACAGAGTCCAAGGTCTCTCCTTCATAAGCCTAGATTACATCCAGTTTACTTCACATTATAGTTAAACACTTTAAACCTTCCATCTCAACATCTCCCATGCCCCAGTGCACTAATTAAGACAAGCATCTATTCAGCAGTGCACTATTTCCTTATTTTAAAATAAGTCAGCTGAACTTGTGACAAATGCACTTTCATTTAGAACTTAAAAAGCAAAGTCTGGATTTGACTATCATATTGCTCTTGTAGCAGAGGCACGGGGAAAAAGGACTCTCTGCAGCTACACCTTCACCCACATTCAGAGAATTCACCCAACAGAAGAGATTCCTCATGCAGAAGAGGCTGCCTCTCGGGAGCACACTCAGAGCATTCCAGTCAAGGAGCACAAGCAGGATCATGAAAGTCCACGTCATTCAATATACTCGTAGCTGAAAACTGTAAGCTTTACCTTCTGATTCAATGGTGATATAGCATCTGTCGCAGAATCAATGGGAAAGATCTGTACCTTCTGCTCAGTGTATGTATGAAAGTTCAAAAGAGCTGTTACAAGTTCTTGAACAAAAGCCAGTGCCTGGCCAGCAAGGTCTCGCAACTTTAGCTGTGAAGACAGTTATAAAATTATTGTATTTAACACGTACCTATTTATACGTTAAAAAAAGTCTACAGTTGAATACAAAAATTGCTACAAAGCTTTCTTTCTTGTTACTAGTTCAGTCTAAAATAAAGAGCAGCAAGGATCTTTAATTTTTAAAGTTTATTCATAAACTACACCACCACATGAAAGGGAATGTTTTTCTACGTTGGCAAAGTACATTTTTATTTCATACAACAGTTGATGGTTTGCCTCTGGTGCAATTTTCAAACCACTGGCCACAAGAAGACTTAGAGTTTAGTACAGTTACAGAAGCCATCTTTGAAATTAAGACTTCTAAAGACCAATAAACTAATCACTGACAACAGCTCAGTTCTTTCAGTGTGGTGAGAGTGAGAAATCTGTAACACCTAGTTGCAAGGAAACCTAACTTTAATTAGTAAAAAACAATGAGGTGTTCTCCCAGAATGAAAGGTGTCTGTTTCTCTCACCAGTAACACTCTTATTCTTCCACCTGAACGTAACTGAGCTGCTGCTCATGAATAAGGCTGTTCTGTGACTTGAGAGCAGTAAGAAGGTATTCAAGAAAATAAATGCAACTTTCTGAAAAAGCAAATGTAACAGAGATGAAAACTACATTCTGTTGTGATCTATGGAGGAGAGAATAATGTAAAAGTGACATTTCAGCCAAGAATGACTTGTCCTTCAGAGACGTATTCCTAATGCTTCAACGGAGTGTTAAATCAATTGAATCCTGATTATGGATCAGGGATGGTGGTAAGTAATTAATAGTCATTATACTCAGTTTGCGTATGTTAATTAGCTACGCAAGGAAGGAAAACAGACAATATTACTGTTTGGCTGTCCTTTACGCTGCAGCCTGTGCTAATACACTAGCATTTTGCCTCCACTGGCAAAGCCACTCATAAAAAATCTGGAACACTTTCAATACTGCAGATCTTGCAGCATGAGCTGGCTGATACAGTGCAAGCAGAAAACAGTTAGTCAGCTTTTTCTTAGAACTCAGCAACAGGTTGATTTACGGCTCCTTCCACCACAAAACTGGACAGCAGGTGCCTGGTTCTCAGAGCAGACATATCAGGAACAAGGTGTCTTTTATAACCACTTCTGAAGAAAGGAGAAAGCAGCTGCTTGAAGTCTTTCTACAGTGGCATCTGAATGCATTAACTTGAAGGTTCAAGACACATCACACAAGCAGAGAAAAACCACTGAGTGCTGTGCAGCTCATCCTCAGTGGTAGCAAACAGGAAATATTTCACGACATCAAGGTATCTGATTTCCTACAGTAAAAAGCCTTAATATATTTAGCTATTCAGAGAAAACTAATGTTCATATTTGAATACTGAGTAAACCATGTTCCCAGGGAAACCGATGAAGGTACAGCAATGAACAGAAAGTGTTTGGGGTTTTTTTTAAATAATATTTAAGTAAATAAGGGTGATCTGCCTGCAGAGAAGAGCTGTTTTGTCAAGAAATGTCCCATAAAATGTAAATGAACCATGCAGAGTTCTCAAAGATATGATTTATTCCTTAAAAGGATAACTAGTGACAAGTACTATTAACTAATATGGTATTCTAGTATAAACTATACATTGGTATGTACAAATGTGAACAATCTTTGGGGCTGAAGCGATATAACTGAAGAAGCTCAGTTTGAGGAAAAGGAATTTAAGAGACCAAAATTACCTTTTTTCAGCAAAAAGCTTAAGACCTTTAAACTAATGTAGTTTTGATGAATTTTAAAAATGAAATGTTCGAGTTCTAACTTACTGCAGGTTGGCATAGTAAAAGAGTATTTCATACAACTTCAGTAAGAGACAAATGCCGAAACCTATTTGCCATTCTTTTTACAAAGGCATGCCCGAGGTAATAGCTACGCGATCACAGCCAGTAGTCCGTGGATTAGCTCTAGGGAAGTGAGAGGAGCAGACAACCTGATTCCTCAACGTAAGAACAGTATAGACTGTCTTTTGAAAAACGCTGAGTCTCTGCGGACAGAAACTCCCATGGACTATCGCGATAGTGGTAAGATAGGCTATCTTATGCCATCTCAGGTCATTAAAATTACTGGTTTTATTCAGTATCTGTGTGTAAAGTTGAATCTTTACATACAAAGCCACAAAAGGGCTTACCTGATACCTTCTGTTGTGCAACGGTACATTCAGAGCATTGTATCGATTAGACCCTACAGGAAAAAATTAAGTTATATGCACTTACTAAATCGTGGTGTTTTAAGAGACATTTATTGGTAAATAGTGATCTACTTTTTTAAATATAAAGTTTCATTGCAGTAATATTAACTAAGACAACATGAATAATTGGCTTCAATAACGTAGGCCTAAACATCCTCACTGAAGAGTCATTACTGTGATTAGGTTGAGAGAAAGTACTTCCTCAGATTGTAAGTCAAATATATCAAAGTGAATTTGATATATTAGAGTGGAATGCTCTTACCCAGAAAAACAGTATTCACCACTAACAAGAGTGAAAAATCTTAAAAAAAAAAAAAATCTTAGGAAATTCAAGATGTTCTTCAAGTTTCAATTACATTCCAGGGACTGTCAAATAAGATACATGCATTTTTTAAACGGTTTGCACGTCTTAAGAAAAAAAGCTCCTGTATGTACTTTTCATTGATAATTTAGAGTAAGATGTACTCTCCGCATATTTCATCATTCTGTTCCAGTTACAGAGCAACCAGAATGATTATTCAGTTACAAGCAGGCACAATTTTTAAACAGGTAGAGGGATGTGTGTACCTGGAGAACAGCTTACAATGTCTTACAGATTTAAGAAATCACACCCATCCTCAATTAAATGAAATAATAACCACTTCAGTTTAAATTTGCCTACAAATGAAATTTACATCTTCTTATTCCCTTTGTATCATTCACATTTGGCAATTAACGCATGGGGAGAGGTAGGTGTATTCAGAACAAAAAAACTCTTGTCAAAAATTACTGAATCCTACTCCTAAGTAAATGCTTCAGAAAACTTTGTTTTCTGCTCTCATACTTAGCAGTCAACAAGTCATTTGATTGTTACTAAACTGAAGCCAGCTGCCAGTTATACTGAAAACCAATTAAAAAGACTACAGCAAGACAGCTGGAATCCATAGCGCACATTTCCCAACTTTCTCTCATTCTTCTGTCACTAAATATCCGTCCACTATTCGTAGCTTTTTCTGCACAAGCAAAAACACTATTCTGTGGCAGCTGAGTGAGCAGATAAAATTATTTGCATCCAAGCTCTTACCACAATGAGAACCACCTGTAAAAAAAAATCAGCTAAAGAAGCCAGAAAGAGGCAGGTATCAGGCAAAGTGAACTTTGTGAGAGGAAAGAACTGAGAAGGGCACCAACACCTAAGCACAACATGCTGTATGAGAGTCGATATTTCCCAAAGAGAAAATTATCTGGTGTTTCCAATACAGGATTTACTGGACTGCCAAGCCAGTGGAGAACTCAGGAGGTTCACCTCTGCAGCACCCAGCAGATGAACTTTTAGAGGACCTAAGGCTATTCAAAACGTTGTTATCAAGCTTTAAACTGAAAAGTGTAAAAGCTACCAATAAAACCCAATGGAAGTGAAACAGCCTGTTTTCACTCCCCTGCTCCTTCGCCACGACTTTCAGTCTTCTCACTATTCCAGGTCCTCTTAGGCTGCCTGCCCAAAGAGTACAGATTACTGCCTGCCCAAGTACAACTTCACATTCAAACTATTTACAAAAGCACCCAGTACACAGCACTAATCTGGCACACACTAACCTATTCTCGTTCCAAAGCAATGCAAAGTCTGAGCAATCCTAACTTCATGGTGTCCTCTGCACCTCAGCTGATCTAGCAGCAGATGGAAAGGGAGCAGAAGAAAGGTTGCTCTCCAGTAAAAGTCCCCGAATTCAAAGGTTTGCGGTTTTTTCCCCTGAGAAGATGAATCACTCTGAGATTAGCCATTCATAAGACCTAGTCTGGGTGTTCTCTGATTAGACACGAGACACACTGACAGACTTCCCACTGAAGCGTAGACCATTACTGATGCAGTGTCTCACTAAGCGAGCATCTCTGCAACCACTAGTCTATCCCCATCTTAGCTTACTGTAACTCTTGAATACACCCTGCCAAATATAATACTCTGAGATTAATAACTGAAGAAATCTTAGTAGACACCACTAAACTGACAGTGTTCCTTCACCTTTTACAATATTCTGTCAAAAGTAAGCAAGACAAGTGGTAATTACTCAGAAACCTTCAAAAGTTTTAATTTTCATTAGATATACATAAAAATACTAAAACTTGGAATTTTAAGATCAGTAAACAAGATTCTGATGGGTATTATGAATAGTTGTTACAATTACCTCCAAGTGTCTCTTCAGATGTCCACCATTTCTTACAGCTAATACATTTTAATTCATAAAGAGTACTTCCTCCAGATGGACACCCCCAATTAAACAAGAAACCCACCCCAAGGCCATACATACTTGTGTCATTAAAAGGTACTTTTTCATTGATTATGCATAGAGATTCTTCCAGTCTACTGCCCAAAGCTGATTGAAGATTCTTTAGCTGTTGCTGGCTAAATAACAGAGACAAAATAAAAAAAACGCACACACACATTGTAAACTTCTAAAATTTAATCTGTATCGCCAACAACATAGCTCACCATCAGTGTACAGGTCTCTTTCCAAAAGTTAGACAGAAATAAAACAGTAGGAATAATTTTTCCTCCTTTACATCATATTTGACATTGTATTTTAATCCCTAACAAATGCACTGAAAGATGCAATACATTGTTGTAAACTGTAAATTCTATTCTCAAAAAGCTCATCCTACTTCAGAGTTAATCTTTACAGCATTTTCCAAGTTTACCATTATTGTGTAAGCTACGTGGAAGTATTCTTCCGGGAATGCAAAAGGCCTTTGAATTAGTTACTATATATCTGATGCAGCACTCCAATACGCCAGCAGTGAGCTGTTGATAATTCAGTTAACAATGTGACATCACTACTGCTATGATACAGCCCATTCCCACAAGACCTGGCAGTTACGTTTCTGATGCATTCTCAAGTGATTTTTCTCCAGTTCTGCTCTGACTGTGTATATAGATGTGAAACTAAGTTATTAAGACTATTAATACCATCAGTATAGATTCTGGAGATGAGCAGTTACTTATTCCATATGTCAAAGATTACCACATATTGTTTCAGAACAAATTCCACACCTTACCCAACTTAGGCCCCCAAATGCTTCACTGTTTTGACATCTAGAACTCCTGCACATGTAGTTGAGGGTTGGGGGGAAGGTGTCAAAATGACAGTTTTCTCCTTTCTCGTAAAAATGTTTGTTATGAGGCAATTTATTAGGACTAACAAGGGAAAAGAACCCAAAATAGATATGCAAGATATGAAGAAACTGGCCAATAAGTAGCTCACGCACATTAAGAAATATTTTTCTTGAAAAACAGCTCCAAAACTGCACAGAAACCGTACAGCATGAACCCCAGCAGCACTGGGCATAACAGAAAATAAACTCAAAGACAAACTGCAAAAGTACGGCTGTTTCCTTTTGGTACGATAAAGAAATGGAAAACAAGTCGTTTGGTATGTTTTGGTTTACATTCTTCCCTTTAATATTCAAGGTATACAGGCTGTCAACTCTTGTACCCCCTGGCTTTCCCAAACAAAGTGTGGGTATCGGAGGGAAGCAGATCCCTGCCCCTCAAAGAGTGGGGAAATGGCGAAATCAGAAGGGCAGTACTCTCAAAAACACCTTCTGACGTGTTCACTAGATACTGATTTCAGTGTTTAAAATAAAGGAGTATCAAGCATTATTATTTTTAAAAAGCTTCCCTTTTTAAATGGTAGTGAGTTGGGAAAGTAGAAAATATCCACAGGTTTGAATATTAGTTAACTTTGCTAAAAATGCTTTTGCCTGCGTTTGAGTTGCTCAAAGCTCCAGGTAAACAGAGGAAACAAAGTGTTATGTCCCGCCCTTGCTCACCAGCGCCCTTTATCACTTGAAAAATGCAAGGCTTAGGCAGAGGGTCTTATCACTTGACGCCTCATTGTTTGGGACAAGATAAAGAGGAGAGGACTATTGTCTCTGCAGCCACGAGGGAGGATGTCGCTTAACTGGATCTGAGTCATAGATACAAAAAAGATAATGACCAGCCCTCCCCGAACTGCGCCTGCTTAACAGACTGTTGAATATTACTTTCTCCTCCCAGGGGAGGCATAAGTCCGAGTTAATGAGACATGCGATGCATGACGTTGTATGACCTGTAACGTATAAGAAGACTGCACATGTGCAAAGGGGAGGAGACCTAATTTACATCAGGAGCGGGAGAATCTAATACATCTGTACCAGGCGGTTGAGCAATCCTTTGAATATGTATGTTTTACTGCTTTAAATAAGAGGCCAAAGCTACGGTGTGGTGTGCAAGCACCTTTAAGGGTACCTGACCCTCGCTGCACCCAACTCTATAGAGCTGAAGTCACAATAAACAGACCTGCTTCACAATCTATTTTGATTGCGGAGTTTTTCCACGCATCAGTAGGGACAATTTCTTACAAAGACATGAATTACCCAGTCCTCACAGAACATGACAGACAAGCTCTGAACTGAATAGTAACAGATTAAGACTACACTGCCACCACAAT
The DNA here is from genome assembly GCF_000710305.1 of Buceros rhinoceros silvestris. Taxonomy (NCBI): domain Eukaryota; kingdom Metazoa; phylum Chordata; class Aves; order Bucerotiformes; family Bucerotidae; genus Buceros; species Buceros rhinoceros. The sequence goes on from NW_010396062.1 coordinate 33,168, forward strand.
AAAGCAAACAGTAGCAAAACACAGCTTCCACCCTCATTTGCAAGTCATTCTTAGCAAAACCCTGACCTGTATTACAGCTGAGTTACTGGAATTCAAGTATCTTTCCATCTATCAAAACAATTAAAACACAAACAATGCATTTTTATCCATCACATTAAAGATCTATACTGCATATATATCTTTTAAAAATGCATCTTAATAACGAACTTCAGAGAAGTGCGCCCTAATTTGATCTGGTCCACAGTCCTCAACTTCTTCCTATTTTCTACAACTTGTCTTGAAGACAACTAAGGTACTCCAAAACTAACAACGCAATCCAACAAAAATTTTCAAATACCCCAGCTGAGAGGTTTTTACCTGAAGCAAAAGCGATTGTCAAGAAGCTTTTGGGATGGAGGGAGATCATTTAAACTCTTTTCAGTTGGTTGCATCAGCACACCTTACCCAAGCTTTGTTTTTAGAAGCAGTTTGTAAAAACTCCCATATCTTTGTTTCATATAAGTTTACTATATACTTTACTTTTTATAGTATTCCATTACAAATAAATTCCTCAAGATTTCACCAACTTCACAGCACCTTAAACAGTTTGGTGACAAAACTGCTCTTACTGAAATTTGAATCTGTGGAACTGGTTTGTCTAGTTACATACTCAGCAGACAGAAAAGGGGTCCAACCTACACAGTCTTAATGTGATGTTGCCTAGTATTTTGAGTTTTATCAAAGTCCGGGTTTTTTTTCTCCTTTTAAGTTATTATTCTTGAAAAATAATCCAGTTAATTTTTCACAGCAATATGTCTTTAAACCAATTTCTCATTATATTAAATAAAAACACTTACCATTCTTCGGTTCGATGCCTACAGTCCTTAGCTTCTCTTTCTAGTGTCTGAGACTTGATCTTTATGCAAGAAGATAATCTCACAATGTAAGTACTGACACAGCAAGGCATTTAATTTCAAAACTTTTCAAAATTACAAGAGAAAAACTTACTTCTAATTTGGCTTTATCATTCTGCAGCTTTTCTATGGTATCTGTGTATTTCCTTGTTAAACTGTCCACCACAGCTTGGTGCTGGGCAGCATCCGTTTCCAAAACCTCAAGTTTAGTTCTCAGCTCTGCTTCTAAACGTTTGTGCTGCTCATCTGCTTCAAAGAACTAAAAGAAGAAAAGCAAAGCTCATACAAAAATTTCATTTTACTACAGAATCTAGTCCTGTGAGTTACACCAATTGAATTAGGCAGTCCAGGTTAATAACAAGTATAAAAAAATTTCTGTTTCTTTATGATACTTACTGATGAAAATTTCAGGAACAAAGTACTTTGTGTTTGCAGTACCAAGCACTCCTTTAATATATTGCTGATTAACAGCAGACACACGAAAAATTAAACTCAAGTTTTCCCAACCAAAGTGACAGGCATTCTATTTTGGTGAAGTAATTCCTGACTTAATTACGACAACTTACGGAAAATATTTTAACCTTTAAGGCAATTTCGAAACAGTTAGTGAACTAAAAAGAAGTTTCCACCCAGTACCAACTATATAGTTATTTTCAGTAGAGTAGCTAAGCGGCACGAGAAGTTAAAAATCTAAATGAGAACGCATTTATTATGTGAATTATTCTATATACTGTCTTAAGAATCTGAAATCAAAATACTTCCCCATTTGCCCAGTGAACATCTTTGTTTCTAACCTAACTAGTTTTCAGATGGCATTTTATTTTCTCTATCTTTGTGTGACCAGGTTGGCTTTTTTTTTTTAACTAAAAAGGAAAGCTAAAAAAGTTTCACTCACAAGTATATGTAGTCGTTCATTCTCTTCTATCTTTTTCTGAAGATCTTCATTGAAGACACTTTTCTGCTCTTGACTCAAATGAGATGAGGATTCTGCACTTTTCTAAAATAAATACATTTGTTATTGCCAAGTCTCTCAGAGCATCCTAAACCCCATCCCCAAATCTATGAAAACACTTCCCATTGCTAATTCCCCAAAGAGGCATATGACTCCATAAAATCTTTCTTACTTTGACTGCTATATCAAAAGGTACACATGCTGCACACAGCATGAGCCTAGAGGCAGCACTTTTTCTTTCACACACCATTGTAACTGGTAAAATGTGGTAAAATCCTAACTCAACAAGGCCTCAGGGAAGCCTCTACTCAGGCATCACATTCACACACGCCTGAAACTGCTTGTGTGGGCAGGTGCCTATCTGACACCATTAGGCTCCTGTGTGATTCCATGCAGTCAGTAAAAGGAAACCCTGTGCACACAGGCTTATTTGGTTCGGTAGCTGCATGTAAGGCACATCTGCTCTCAGCCAGTGTCCTGGTGTAAGCTGGTCTGGTCTCAGAAGGGACCAGGAATAATCACTGAAAGTGCACTATCCCCACAGCAGGCTGCAGCACAAGGTGGCACTCAAAAACACTGGGTCTTCACTGTCCATCAACTGCCCTGACAATACAGATGTGCCTCTGCCAACTGTTTCCTCTTTTTTCACCCATTTTATCCAGAAGACTCAGAGACCACCAGTGAACCTCACACTGCTTCTCTGCTCTACCACACTGCTGCGAACAAAGGTAGTACCATCATCAAACAAAAGGAAGTCTGTTCACATTTAAACTTAACACCAAGCTTCAAGTGCTTGGGACAGCTAGGACAGCTCAGCCACCTCCGCGTTGGAAGTCAGCCTAGGAACTACAACACTTAAGATATGGGCATATGTCCTCCTTCTAACCAGAATCTTAATCTAAATAGTTTTGGGTGTGACTTACATGGTCTCACAATGGCAAATCTCTGAGCTAAAGGGTGACATGGAATTTAGTGAAGGTGTGTTCAATACAATGTACGTATGCATTGAGGTCCTGCACGTAAAACTAAAGGGACCATGTTTAAAAGGTAGTACAAACACTTAAGAAAGAAATATGTAACTGAGCATTCTGACAGCTGAACACGAAAGAAAGTCAGTGGCAATGGTCTGCAAAGCTATTCAAGACAGGCTGAGGTCCTTCAAAAATTGGAAACACATCCAGCAAAGGGATATGGTACGTAACATGAAATAAAAGAACAAAATGGTCAAACTGCATTTTGAAGGATGACCTGCTGTGGTGCGTGAATAATGTAAGTCAGAGGTACTATGCTCGTCAAGAAACTGGATAGGAAAAAAATGCACATGAGTTTAGGGAAGAAGTAAGGAAGATGATCATGTTACTAATCAGCTGAATGGCTTCTTTAATGTCAGTGTTTTGAGAGCTAACCAAAAAGAAATTACAACAGTATTTAAGAGGGGTTTTCTCATAAAAGGAATGTAGCAAAGGATGCTTGAGAATTAAGTCCAGACGCAGCACCCCCAGAATCCTGCTGTCACCTACAGAAGACATGATCTTAGATAGCACATTGTATAACCAGGTTTAATCAGCAAGCTTTTGGCAAAGATCACAGTACTGTGAATTATTCTGTCATTTTGAAATAACAAAAGGACTACCAGTTAAAAATTTAGATTTCAAAACATTTGACAAGATTCACGTAAGACCTGACTAGAAAAGCTACAGTCATAGGCTGAAGAGTTAACCAGGAACATCAAAATTACAAAGCCAGAAGGTGAGGATAGGAAATGAGAAGCGATCATTTTTCTTCATAGCAGTAGATTAATCACAGAACTCCAAGATCTTTCCCAGCTCTTTGAACACTTAATAAATATCTAGAAAGAGAGACAGCAATTGAGTATCAGTTAGCTGATGCACTAGAAAGAGTACAGAGCTGCTTGGCGTATATTGTATGTACTGACACCTGTTTTGTGAGGATCTTCACAAACACAGATTAATAACACAAGTTCTGACAAAAACATTCAGATCTACCATTGACACAAAGCAGCTACTGCTAGAATCAGGGTAGAACATTGACAGGTAAGGAGCAGAGCTAAGCAAGTGGGGGTTTTCTTGCCTTTAGCACGCACCTTGTTCTTCTTGCCCCTAGATTCACTCAATGCAAGTTCATCTTGAAGTAACTCCACCCGCTTGGCAAGTTGCTGGTTTCGAAAGGTCAAGCTGTCCATTTCTTGTTGCAGCTTTCTCAGTGATTGATCCTTCATCTTCAATTGCTCCTGAATGACCAAGAAGTTTAACTTTAAAACTTTCACACTTACTTTCACACAGGCTTTTAATAACAAGTATCACAAAAAAAACCCCACACATTAAAAAGATACTTTCTTTCTTCACTATTCTAATACTAAAGAAGCAAAAAGTATTGCTTTTAAACTAAAGCAAAAAACCAAACCAGATTTCACCTCTCGAGCTGCCCACAGATCACACTCAAGCAGGTACTTCATTCTATAAGCTAATCACCAAGAAGCAACCTTCCACTTTTACAAAGTCAGAACCTACAGAAGACAATGAAGACTAGTTGCAGAGCAGAAATTCTTTTACTAAATCAAGTTCCTTTTTCATTTTTTAATCACAATACTTGGAGTAAAAAGTCTTTCTATTTGCCCTTCCCATTCACCTATTTTGTCACATCTTAATGCAGCTGACACGAGCAGTTTTTAGAGATTACCTTCAGAGAAGCAGAGTTTGCTTGCTCATCTACCACTCCTTTTTTCAATACTTGGTTCTGAGCTCGAAGCTGAAAAATAAGAGAAGGCAATAACTATGCAAGCAAAGGAATGAATAAAAGCCATTTGTTAGCCTCTCATGAGAGCACCAGATGTGCATGCTTTGTTCAGGTAGATAGCAGTGGTGGCAGGTTGAAAAAATATCCAATTCACATCCTGAATTGCCAAAACCCAAAGAGTTATTTTATTATCTGAACATTTTGGTCAAATAGAACATACCTCTTACTCAATAAGCATCTTGGAAGATCAGTTAGTTAAATATAGTTAAGGTTTGAAAAACAGTAAACATATGGAAAAGGTGCAGCTTCTTCCTTGACTAATCAAGTTCTTGCTCATATTCAGTGCTATTTCTGTCTCTCCCTAAAAGTGTTCCTGACTGGTTTCTGGAACATAAGCAGGGCTTGCAATAAAATCAAAATCTGAATTCTAGAATAGCTTAACTGTACTCTAATGAAAAAATATTTATTACCAGTACAGCAGACGATCCAAAGAGAACAGCTTGACAAACAGTTCAGGAAAATGCATAAAAAGCGTAGAAGAAAAAGCTCTCTAAGACTTACTTATATAGTTCACAAATCTGAGCTAAAAATCATCATGATGAAAAGTGATACTCAAGAAATCTATTTCCCAGTCACTTCACAGAGTACCTCTACCCTGCAGCAATGAGGATACCAACAGTTCCATCTTCCTATTCCTTGATAATTGCTGGAATCCTGGTTTCTTCAATGGCAGTTTGTGTTCATTTGACATGTCTGAGTCCAGCTGTTGCAGATATAAATTAAAAGGGTTTGTATAGTGTTTGGGAACACTTCCGGTAGATGCACAGAAGGCTGGCTTCAATGTAAAACAACAACGGCTGACCTTTTCAATCTGATGGCTGCATGTATTTGAAAAGCCAAAAGTCAGTTGACATTGCTAAGCACAGGTTTCCGCCCTGCTGTATTCCCACTGTGCTGCTCAGGCATCACAAAGGCAAGAGAACCACCTTGCAAGAGCACTACAGAAAGGCTTCCAAGCACAGGGTGCCCTTAGCAAGTAAAAGCAGCGCAGTCATTTCCTACACCTTTTTTCTGCCACAGCTACTAATGCAGGAACAAGTCAGAAGCAGCGGATGAACTAGCTCTGTCGAGCTCTATTGCGATACCCAAGCTGAAGAGTGACCTACCAAAGGCTGTCGCAAGTTGAAAAGAGCCTTTTGACTACTGCTTCCACTGGGGCTGCATTAGAGAGCCAGAAGCTGCAACTCAAGAGGAAGAAGAGACTCTGAAAACACACATTCTTCTTCTGGACTGCTCTGTGAACTGAGAGGGGAAGCAACCCTTTGACAGGCACTTCCCTTGGCACTCCTTGAGTCTACCGGGCTCTTGTCTACCTCGCTTCTTGGCTTCACAACACGATTAAGTGAACAGGCAAATAGCCTCCCAGGGCCAGTGTCCATTTCCATCTGTACACAATAAACATCCAGTTGAACAACTGATTGTTTGAACAAAAAGAAAAGTTATCTGCAAAGGAGATCCACAATGCCCTGGAGCTGTTGCACAAGAAGTGGGACAAGACCAATAAAACAGTTCCCACAAAGAACCAATGAAACATCGCAGGCTGAAAGTCATAAGATGAAGTTCAAAGAAAGCTTTTGGACACCATGATACTAAAAGAAAGAGGAACTAGCAGTTGGAACTTCCAGTAGCTATAGTCAGAAGTCCACATTTGAAAGTTTCATTCAAGAATCAAGCCACAAAGTAAATCCCTATCCTGAACTATTTTTTAATCTCCAAGGTACAGCAAAGCCACTGTAGGAAGGCAACAAGAAATACGAACTTTGTGACCTACAAAACCCCAAGGTAAATTCAGTTTTCTTAAAACGATTTTGTGGAAATATTAAAATAAATATCTCCAAACAATTTAAATTCTGCACTGGTTTATTTTAATAGCAGTTCCAAGAAGAACAGTGTTTGAAGACACACCATTCTGTAATCTAGGGACAGGCGTCAAACACAGTCAAGTGCCTTGTGCCAAACACTCTGACGCTGGGCTGCACAAAACCAAAGTGCTGGCCTTCGTCCCCAAGTCAGTTGAAGAACTATGGCATTCAAGACCAACAGTCTCCTCTTCCTTTTAGGGAAAAAAAAAACAAAAACCAAAACAAAACAAAAAAGACTTCTATATTAAGCAAAGCTCCTCCATCTAAGAAATCATCTCAAGCACTTTGGAAAGAAAAGGCATTGTCCACTACGGGCCAGAAGTCTTTGCAAATACTCCACTAAGCAGCAGCAGGAAGGGGAAGCAAAGCCACACAGAGCAGCTGCAGAAGAACGGGAACAGACACAAGGAAGGGTAGAGCCAAGCATCCTCACTTCAGGACACAGCACCACCACTGCAAGCGCTGCGAACACCCGTGAACTCTCAGAGTCAGTGGGCAAGATGCAGGACCAAGACCTCAACAGAAGCTCACACACGAAAAGGTAACTAAGCTTCCTGCCTCCCTGGGAGGTGGGGAAGCAAGAGGGAGCACCGCTAGTTTCACCACCCTGGCACAGCCCATCACTTGTCGCCCCTGATGATGCTCCGCGGACAAGGCCCCTGTGCTGCTCACGCCAGCCTGCCCGGCCAGCGCTCGGCAACACCGCATTCCCCCGGCGCCCGCAGACTCGCACCGCCCCTGCCTGCCCGAGCCTGCCTCCTCTCGAGGATGAGGCTAAGGCAAACTGTGGGCTCCAAGCGCTTCGAGCTGACACAAAAACGCGCGTTTCAGTCCTGACCAACCCCCAGCTCCGGCGGCAGCACCGAGCCGAAGGCAG
>NW_010396063.1:0-250 GCF_000710305.1 Buceros rhinoceros silvestris
CTCCAGCAGGCTGCAGGGGGTGAGAACCCCGCTGCCATGGTGAGGGGGTGGTGTGGGGCAGAATGGGTGGGATAGCAGTGGATCTGTGGTACTGGGAAACCTAGGGGTGCACGTGCATAAAGCCACCTCAGCGAGCCTTCTTGACTGCCTCTGCCAGATGTCATTGTAAGGTGACGTAGAGAAAACGACAGATACATCAGCTGCACGGTGTCCCGGCATGCCCAGTGCCTGTGAGGGAGCTGGAAGACCT
>NW_010396063.1:508-4197 GCF_000710305.1 Buceros rhinoceros silvestris
GGGACTGAAGCCATGGGATGAAACATCCTGTCAGATAATAAAAATGTTGTATTCCTTGTCATTGTTCCCATCCGGATGGAAACTAAAGCTGATGACTGCTTGCTGCATTGGGGAAGGGAGGTGGTTAATGAAGGGAAAGGGGAGTGAGGCAGGGGAGGGTTGGGGCCTGGTGAGAAGGATGAGGAAAGAAAGGTAACTACCTTCCATACAGATCCCCTTAGTGCTGAAGCAGTCCAGGTCCAGCTCCAGATTTTGGAGCGATTTTACCACTGCTGCAGGTGCAAACTTCCCCTGAAAATTTCAGGAATCCAGGAGCTGGCCAAGGAAATGGTCCAGCTGATGTCATGAATCAACCATGGCCATCGGAGTGTTGTCTTTTGACCATCCCAGCAGTATTGCTGCCTCGTTTGAAAAATGCGAGGACTTTTCCCCCCTGCTTTCATGGATCTCTAGGGCCCTCATCCTCTTCTCTCACTGCCTTGCAGGGTTACAGCAGCCTGCGCTTCCGGCCTATCAGGACACTGAGCTCAGCAGTGGAGAACCTGAGACGGTGTAAAGTTGTGGGAGTGATTGATAAGGTAACGACTCTACCTAAAACTGGGGAGGGTGAGGCTGGGGCTGGATAAAGGGAGTATGAGCTGGAGGGTCCTGGCCCCTGGGGTAGGGGTGCCATCCCCCAGTGCACCCAAGAACATGAGGGTATCCATTCCCACCAAGGAAACTTCACAGGTGAGGATGCAAGATCCTTTAGGATTTAGTTGGGAAATCTGTTAATGTCTCCATTACTTTTGCTTGCCAGAGTTCCCAAGATTCCCAAGGAATTTGAAACATCCAGTTCTTTCCCATGCATGGAATTATGCTTGATGCTTAGGTACCATGATGATGGACTCCTGGGGATAATCTAGACTTCAGCAGACAACAAGCTGTCTGGATGAGTAATTAGCAGGTCATGATCTTGGAGCGAAGACGGCAGGCTCACCATCTCCATACATACACTGGCACATTGCTCTCCTCTACTGTTCACACATCTCGGTTTGTCAGGACTAATGAGGTCCTCCTGTCCTGTCAAGGCCCAGGTGGACAGCCCAGTGCACCCCACAGAGCCCAGAAGGAGCAGAGCAAAACCCCGCTTTGTGAAGGAAGCAAAATGGTGTGGGAGTCATCTCTTGGTTTAATTAATTACCTTCCTCCTCCCTGGCTGCATGGCTATCTATCCCATTGCTAATAATCTGTGTTCTGTCTTCGGAAGGTAGGGGTTTGAGCACCACCAAACCCCTCTAGTTGGGTGAGAGTTTGGTTCAGTTTCAGAGTTGAGTCCCTTGGGTCTTTCCTGTGGGCTGCGTGTTACGGTGGGAGCAGCCACCGCCTCTGACCGGTACTGTATCTATCTACCGCTCTCAGGTACAGATCGTCCAGAATCTGGCCACTGGCGGGACCTTTATACTTAAGGTGGGTGTTTTCAGTTTCATCTGCCTGCTTCTCCCTGTCATGCCAGAGCCTCCTTGTGCAAGCTAACGGCTGGGATAGGTGAGAGGACAAAAAAAAATAGCAGTTCGCGGATGTGTTGGAGGAAACTCATTGTTCATAAAGGGTTTTTTTGGCTGTCTCGGCCATCTTCTCTGCTCAGAAGGGAAGTGGTTCTCTGTGATCATCTGTTTCTCTGCCTTGTAATGCTGCAAGCCAAGTCTTACGCCCATATTAATCTTCTTCAACTTCTGAAACGCGTTCTGGGTAAGCTGTGCTCAGTACAAGCCCTAGGTTGTTTTCCAGTGCTCTTGGAACTAAAAGAACTATAATAATTAGGCAAGGAGGCCCTGGCATGAGAGGGAGAAGCATCGGTTTCAGCGGGGAAAGGAGAGAAGGCTGGGATGACAGGTTGCTGTCCGAAGTGAGTAGAGGCAGGGAAGGCCCCTGCTCTGGACCAGCACTGTGCTCTGGATCCCACAGTGCCGGTGAAGGCAGAGCTTTGCAGAGCCCTGCCTGATCACAGCGGGGTGCTGGGGACTTACAGACCTCTCAGCGCGAGCTGCAGGGTTCCACAGGTGGGGAGCACCATGGCAGGTGATACAGAGGAGCAGCGTGGGGATTAGCAGTGGCACACTATCGCTCTGGTTGGCCTCCTGCCCTGGCAGGTGCAGGATTGCAGGGAGTCCAAGTCCCTACCATGCTGTAACACCCATCTACTTGATCCTCCACAGAGCCTCCCCAAATCCCATGTGGAGACCCATGAGCGACAGACCATCATCCCTCATGGGGTCCCGTTCATGGTCAAGCTGTTGTGCTACTATGTGAGCGAGGACTCCATCTTCCTGCACCTGGAACACGTGCAAGGTCAGTGGGGACAGCATTGCCCCCCGTCTGTGGAGTCCTGCTCTCATCCCCAACCTCCCTTTCTTCGAAATCTCACCTTTCTCTTGCTGCTTTGGGACTGGTTTTCTTTATAGTGACACAGGCTGTCTTCATAGGAGGGTGGTGGGTACCAGGGCTTGGAGACTTTGTGGACAGAGCTGCCCATCCGTGTTGGGGATTCTGGAGGTGGCGTAAGAGCTGACTGGGGAGTAACCTAGAAATGGGCTTGTGGAGACCCTCAAGGAGAAGGAGGTGTGGGTGTGTGGTGTTATATGGCAACTAGCCTTAGGGAGGGAGTGGTCAGTGCCTTGAGGTGAAGAGGTTGATGTGGTCCACCATCTTGAAAAATCTCTTCGTTTTACTGACATTGTTTGACTATGACAGGAAGGCGGCAGAGAAGGAGAACCACGTGAGGTAGTTCATCTGAATATTGTAGAACAAACGAATCTTTTGATAAGAACTTTATAAAACATTTTTGGTTAAAAAAAAAAAAGTCGTACTGGATTTTGATACCAGACCAAAGAGAGGAGCTCTAGAATAGGGGCATAAAGGACAGAGAACACATTGGGGTTTGGGTACAGCACAGGCACACTTGAGGCTTGTCCAGATCCTGGTGAAGTGGAGGCTTGTCCCAGTGAGCTTCTTTGCTCTCTGGGGGTTGAACGGATATGTAGGGGGCAGCAGTTGGAGTCCAGCAATGACAAAAGAAGGCTGACGTGTGTCGAACAGCCTCAGCTCCTCATGTGTTGCTGTAGGATGAATTTGCAAAAAGCAGCCAGCAGCTGAATGTAGTAGCGCTGGAAACCCACGGCAGCATGCTGTGGCCTCCAGGGCTTGCTTTTCCGGCTCATCGCTGACCCACGGGCTCTGTGCAATGCTAGGGGGGTTCGCTGGCCTCTCTGTCATGCAGGGACAAAAGGCTTTCAGCAGAAAGTGGGGACTGTGGGGGATCAGGGGTATATGTGAAGATCTCGCTGGCCTGTGATGTGGAAGTGGCAGAAGTGAGATCAAGGAGACTGTGCAGAACCGGGAGCAAGGCTGCTAAAGAAGCCGGGAATGAGCCCCTGGTGTGCTAGGTCCTTGGGGAGGTGTGATGTCGAGCATGGTGTGCTTGTAGGGCTGAAGAATATTCTGCATGGGTTTGAGCTTTGCTGCAGGGGAGATTAACAATCAAGTCCCCAGTGTGTGGGCCTTGGCCTGTGCCTGAACGGGCCAAGTCCACAGCGGGGAACGAGGGCTGCTTTCTGCCCAGCACTACTTCTTCTCTCTGCTTCCCCAGGGGAGACACTGTGGTCTCACCTCCGCGCCAAGTACTATGTCCAGCCGGGCTCTGATGATCC